>NC_074686.1:16783775-16882356 GCF_029448725.1 Salvelinus fontinalis
TGTGTCTATTTTTCTACTATTAAACCTTGAATCAATTGTGTCTCAAGAGCTCCACTACCTCAGCCCTGAAATGTGTGTGCGCACCTCTCTGATTGAGGGGTTGGGTTAAATGTGGAAGACACATTTCAGTTGAATGCATTCAGTTGTACAACTGACTATCCCCCTTTCCCTAATATCACTGTTATCAACCTAGCAAATTAAGACAATTATTAAATGATGAAAGTCATGAATGGAAACAAATAATTAAAACGTTAGCTTGATTAATGACTATGCTGTTGTCATGTGTAATTTTATGAAGAGTTAACAAGATATGTGAATAACAAATCCATTTCCTCAACACAGATACTTCCATCTCACAATAATAATGAAAGAACATGGAACATAAAACAAGGATTAAATAGAATTCATTATTATAGTGTTACGACGTATAATTTTATGAAAAAGTCAATGCTTTTTACATGATGCTTAGCAGACGAACAGGGGAGACAGAAATCTCTTCCTCAAACTAACAATTTGTTTCCAGACTTTGGCTGCTTCTGCTGCTTATCAGTTTATACTTGTTAAATATTGATGTTTAGGATCTGTCGGGTGCGGAGCTGAACTCACACCCACTTCATCAGTGCTTCTTTTTACTAATGTATGAACAAATGTGATTTATTAATTATTACACTCATCCCATCTCCGGCTCCAATTCCTCACAAAGTTTATAACTATGCAATTTGCCTCTCATGTTTGTCAGACTCGTGTTTCAAATCCAGAAAATACAACAACACGCTGTGAATAATGTTGAATAGTGTCTAGGGAGGGATAGAGAAAATATACACAAATATGCACAAACTGTGAGAGAGTCAAAAAGTTACAAATAAAACAAATATTTTCATGTCGACTTAATGCTCTCTCTCTTTCACTCTCACTCTCTCTCTCTTCTACCTCTCTCTCTCTCTCTCTCTCTCTCTCTCTCTCCTCTCCTTATCCAACTTCTCTCTCTTCTACCTCATCTCTTTCACTCTCACTCTCTCTCTTCTACCTCTCTCTCTCTCTCTCTCTCTCTCTCTCCTTCTCTCTTCTATCTCCTCTAAATCTCTCTGCTACCTCTCTCTCTCTCTCTCCTTCTCTCTTCTATCTCTTCTAACTCTCTCTTCTACCTCTCTCTCTCTCTCTCTCTCTGTTGATAATGTGCCTGACAGATTGTAAACATATGGGTGGTATGTGTATCTCTGCCAAACGATAGAGACAGGACAGACAGGACAACCACGGTGTTGCATCACAATAATCAGACAGAGATGAGGGCCCTTAAGTATTATGTAGACAACTGCTGAAGTGAGAGAGAGAGACACAGAGAGAGAGAGAGAGAGAGATAGAGAGAGAGAGAGAGATACACAGAGAGAGAGAGAGAGAGAGAGAGAGAGAAAGAGAAAGAGAGAGAAAGAGAGAGAGAGATAGAGAGAGAGCAAGAGAGAGAGTGATACAGAGAGAGAGAGACAGAGAAAGAGAGAGAGAGAGCATGAGAGAGAGTGACACAGAGAGAGAGAGACAGAGAAAGAGAGAGAATGAGAGAGAGAGATACAGAGAACAAGAGAGAAATTGAGAGAGTGAGAAAGAGAGAGAGAGAGAGAGAGAGAGACAGAGCAAGCGAGAGAGACAGAGAGAGAGAGTGATACAGAGAGAGACAAAGAGAGAGAAAGAGAGACAGAGAAAGAGGGACAGAGCGAAAGAAAGACAGAGAGAGAGAGAGAGACACACACACACACACACACACAGGTCTACCTGGCAGGGCACAGATGGTGGAGTTGTTCCTGCCATCCATCATCTCTTTAAAGAAGTAGTTATTGGTTACAATGATCTGTAAACTAAGAGTCGTCCATCCCAAAGCATACTGCACTGAAAAGCTCATTGTGTCTGATACTGAGATGAGTCAACTCCTTGGCTCACAGACTAAAAGGATAAGTTAAAAGGGAACAGGGAGAGAGATAGAGGCAAACAAACTTGAGATTTGATTGAATCTGTTGATTTGACATCTTTTTATTTCTAATTTGCTTTCAAGAAAAGGATGATAAACATTTTCATGTGTAAATTGATATATACAGTTGAAGTCTGAAGTTTACATACATTTAGATTGGAGTCATTAAAACTCGTTTTTTAACCACTCCACCAAATTCTTGTTAACAAACTATAGTTTTGAAATGTCGGGAAGGACATTTACTTTGTGCATGACAAAAGTCATTTTTTTCAACAATTGTTTACAGACTGATTATTTCACTTATAAGTCGCTTTATCACAATTCCAGTGGGTCAGAAGTTTACATACACTAAGTTGACTGTGCCTTTAAACAGCTTGGAACACTCCAGAAATGTATATCATGGCTTTAGAAGCTTCTGATAGGCCAATTGACATAATTTGAGTCAATTGGAGGTGTACCTGTGGATGTATTTCAAGGACTACCTTCAAACTCACTGCCTCTTTGCTTGACATCATGGGAAAATCAGCCAAGACCTCAGAAAAAAGGGAGCAATTTCCAAATGCCTGAAGGTACCACGTTCATCTGTACAAACAATAGTACGCAAGAATAAACACCATGGGACCACGCAGCCGTCATACCGCTCAGGAAGGAGACTCGTTCTGTCTCCTAGACATGAACGTACTTCGGTGTGAAAAGTGCAAATCAATCCCAGAACAACAGCAAAGGACCGTGTGAAGATGCTGGAGGAAACGGGTACAGAATTATCTATATCCAGAGTAAAACGAGTCCTATATCGACATGCCCTGAAAGGCCGCTCAGCAAGGAAGAAGCCTCTGCTCCAAAACCGCCATGAAAAGCTAGACTACAGTTTGTAACTGCACAAATATTGTTCTTTTTGGAGAATTGTCCTCTGGTCTGATGAAACAAAAACTGTTTGGCCTAATGACCATCGTTATGTTTGGAGGAAAAAGGGGGATACTTGCAAGCCGAAGAACACCATCCCAACTGTGACGCACGGGGGGGTGGCAGCATCATGTTGTGGGGATGCTTTGCTGCAGGAGGGACTGGTGCACTTCACAAAATAGATGGCATCAAGAGAAAGGAAAATTATGTGGATATATTGAAGCAACATCTCATGACCAGTCAGGAAGTTAAAGTTTGGTCGCAAAACGGGGTCTTCCAACTGGACAATGACCCCAAGCATACTTCCAAAGTTGTGGCAAATGGCTTAAGGACAACAAAGTCAAGGTATTGGTGTGACCATCACAAAGCCCTGACCTCAATCCCATAGAAAATTGGTGGGCAGAACTGAAAGCGCATGTGTGAGCAAGGAGGCCTTCAAACCTGACTCAGTTACACCAGCTTTGTCAGGAGGAATGGGCCAAAATTCACCCAACTTATTGTGGGAAGCTTGTGGAAGGCTACCTGAAACGTTTGACCCAAGTTAAAAAAATATAAAGGCAATGCTACCAAATACTAATTGAGTGTATGTAAACTTCTGACCCACTGGGAATGTGATTAAAGAAATAAAAGCTGAAATAAATAATTCTCTCTCATATTATTCTGACATTTCACATTCTTAAAATAAAGTGGTGATCCTAACTGACCTAAGAGAGGGAGAATTTTTACGAGGATTAACTGTCAGGAATTGTGAGAACTGAGTTTAAATGTATTTGGCTAAGGTGTATGTAAACCTGCTTGTGTACATCTTGCCTGACATCTTGTCTGACATCTTGCCTGAGTGCCCATGTATGTCTAGGAATGAGCATGGCATGTTTTTTAATTTTTTAATTTCACCTTTATTTAACCAGGTAGGCCAGTTGAGAACAAGTTCTCATTTACAACTGCGACTTGGCCAAGATAAAGCAAAGCAGTGCAACAAAAACAACAACACAGACTTACACATGGGATAAGCAAACGTACAGTCAATAACACAATAGAGGAAAAATTAATCTGTATACAGAGTGTGCAAATTAAGTAAGGAGGTTAGGCAATAAATAGGCCAATAGTGGCGAAGTAATAACAGTTTAGCAATTAACAATGGAGTGTTTTGTGCAGATGGGGATGTGCAAGTAGAAATACTGGTGTGCAAAAGAGCAGAAAAACAAAAACAAATATGGGGATTGTAACGGCAGCCTTCCTCCTCTTCGTCTGAGAGAGAGAGAGAGAAAGCTGACTAGCATAGCCTAGCCTAACGCGACAGGGATATCATACACTGCTCAAAAAAATAAAGGGAATACTTAAACAACACAATGTAACTCCAAGTCAATCACACTTCTGTGAAATCAAACTGTCCACTTAGGAAGCAACACTGATTGACAATAAATTTCACATGCTGTTGTGCAAATGGAATAGACAAAAGGTGGAAATTATAGGCAATTAGCAAGACACCCCCCAAAACAGGAGTGATTCTGCAGGTGGTGACCACAGACCACTTCTCAGTTCCTATGCTTCCTGGCTGATGTTTTGGTCACTTTTGAATGCTGGCGGTGCTCTCACTCTAGTGGTAGCATGAGACGGAGTCTACAACCCACACAAGTGGCTCAGGTAGTGCAGTTCATCCAGGATGGCACATCAATGCGAACTGTGGCAAAAAGGTTTGCTGTGTCTGTCAACGTAGTGTCCAGAGCATGCAGGCGCTACCAGGAGACAGGCCAGTACATCAGGAGACGTGGAAGAGGCCGTAGGAGGGCAACAACCCAGCAGCAGGACCGCTACCTCCGCCTTAGTGCAAGGAGGTGCACTGCCAGCGCCCTGCAAAATGACCTTACATTGTGTTGTTTAAGTGTTCCCTTTATTTTTTTGAGCAGTGTATAATATAATTTAATGAAATCACAAGTCCAATACAGCAAATGAAAGATAAACATCTTGTGAACCCAGCCATAATTTCCGATTTTTTAAATGTTTTACAGCGAAAACACAATATATATTTATATTAGCTCACCACAATAGCCAAACACACAACGCCATGTTTTCACCATGTTTCCACCGCATAGGTAGCTTTCACAAAACCCACAAATAGAGATAAAATTAATCACTAACCTTGAACAACTTCATCAGATGACAGTCTTATAACATCATGTTATACAATACATTTATGTTTTGTTCAAAAATGTGCATATTTGAGGTATAAATCGTAGTTTTACACTGCAGCCACCATCACAAATAGCACCAAAAGAGACAGAATAATTATCATAAAACATTTATGAAAAATACATGGTGTACAGCAAATGAAAGATAAACATCTTGTGAATCCAGCCAATATTTCGGATTTTTAAAGTGTTTTACAGCGAAAACACAATATATATTTATATTAGCTCACTAAAATAGCCAAACACACAACGCCATTTATTCACCACCAACATAGCTTTCACAAAACCCAGAAATAGAGACAAAATTAATCACTAACCTTTGGACAACTTCATCAGATTACAGTCTTATAACATCATGTAATACAATACATTTATGTTTTGTTCGAAAATGTGCATATTTAGAGCTACAAATCGTGGTTTTACATTGTGAATACGTAGCCACAATGAACCATATTGTCCGGAGAAATTTTGGACAGTCACCTAATCTAACCAAAGAACTCATCATAAACTTTACAAAAAAATACATGTTGTACAGCAAATGAAAGATACACTGGTTCTTAATGCAACCGCTGTGTTAGATTTAAAAAAAAATACTTTAGTACAACATACAGCATGCAATATTGTGAGACAGCGCCCTACAATTCTCCGCCTTGTTGGAGCCAACATAAAACACAAAAATACGAAATAACGTCATATATATTCTCTTACTTTTGATGATCCTCCATCAGAATGTTGTGCAAGGAGTCCTAGTTCCGGAATAAATCGTTGTTTGGTTTTAGAATGTCCATTTCTTCTGTCGAATTAGCAACTTTGGCTAGCCATGTGGAGGGCACATGTCCAAGAAATAGTTGCGCCTGGAACGAAAAATTCCAAAAGTCCCAATAAACGTTGAATAAACTGGTCAAACTCGGTTGAAAATCCTACTTTATGATGTTTTTCTCATATGTATCCAATAAAATCAGAGCCGGAGCATTTCGTCGTGTATACGTTACGTATTTCAGAAGACAATGTGGAGTTCCCCTGTGCGCAGTTGAAAACTGACAAAAGAGCGGACCTGTCACTCCAAAAGCTCTCATTCAGCCTCACATCAAGCTAGACACCACATTCAACCTTCTACTGCCTGTTGACATCTAGTGGAAGGCGTACGAAGTGCATACAGATCCATAAATATAAGCCAGTTGAATAGGCAGGCCCTGACACAGAGCCCCATTTTCAGAATTTTCACTTCCTGTCTGGAAGTCAAATCAAATCAAATCAAATTTTATTTGTCACATACACATGGTTAGCAGATGTTAAAACCTGTTGAGGATGGGGGCGCTGTTGTCACTATTTATGCTAATCGTGTAATTTTTGAAACGGCTTCCCACAAAATTCTTGATCGTACAATATGCATATTATTATCATTATTGGATAGAAAACAGTCTATAGTTTCTATAGGAGTTGAAATTTTGTCTCTAAGTGGAACAGAACCCATTCTACAGCAATTTCCCTGACATGGAGTCAGATTTGAGAAATGTTGGCCCCTGATCTGGAGTCAGTTAAAAGGTCACTGTTATTGCTATGAGTATACGGACACTGCTTACGTCTTCCCCTGGATGCCTTTACGTGATGACGATTTGAATGGGGTCGATTGCGCGTTCACAGGCACTACAAATGAAAAAACCCTGTAGCTAGGAACTCTTTTCTTGCTGCGTAATGCGCCTGGAGGACATCGACCCGCACTTGTTCCAAGCATTAGTGGAGGGAGTAATATTACTCTGGTCATGTTTCTACTCGTTATGGGAGTTAAAAACATCATAAGGTAGTTAATTTAAAGCGTTTTATAGCAATTTATATCCGTTTAGTGCGATTTTGGGACATTTATTTCTGAAACGCTGTGAATTGCTGGGCACGCTTCCAGTTCATCCCGAACGCAGTTGGCATTTCCACATGGCAAGAGGACAGCTTTCCACCAAAAGACGATTAGACCCAAGAAAGGATCCTTTGCCCAAGATACTGATGGAAGAACAGCTCAAAGTAGGACATTTTTATTATGATAAATCGTGTTTCTGTCGAAAAATGTTAGTGGCTTAGGACGCCATGTTTTTTGACGTAGCTTCGCTTGGCGCAAACTGTATTGAAAAGTAAGGATAATTTAAAAAATGTAATTCCGCGATTGTATTAAGAATTAAATTGTCTATCAATCCCTGTCCACCCTATATTTTTTAGTCACGTTTATGAGTATTTATGTATAAGAGTAGATCACTGTCTAATATGGCGCACGGATTATGGCGCACGGATTCTCACCAGCTGGGCTACATTTCACATTGTCTAACCATGATTTTGGTGGCTAAATATAAACATTTTCGATCAAACTATATATGGATTGTGTAATATGATGTTACAGGAGTGTCATCTGAAGAATTCTGAGAAGGTTAGTGAAAAAATTAATATATTTTGGCGTTGTTGACGTTATCGCTCACTTTGGCTAGAATCAATGCTGGGCTGCTATGTGCTATGTGCTATGCTAATATAACGATTTATTGTGTTTTCGCTGTAAGACACTTAGAAAATCTGAAATATTGTCTGTATTCACAGGATCTGTGTCTTTCGATTCGTGTATGCTGTGTATTTTTACGAAATGTTTGATGATTAGTAAGTAGGTAAACACGTTGCTCTATGTAGTTATTCTAGTCCATTTGTGACGGTGGGTGCAATTGTAACCTATGCCATCTACCTGAAATATGCACTTTCTTCTAACAAAACCTATCCCATACCATAAATATGTTATCAGACTGTCATCTGATGAGTTTTTTTCTTAGTTAGGGGCTATAAATATCTTAGTTTAGCCGAATTGGTGATAGCTACTGGTGTTGGTGGACAAATAAAAGATGGTGGATTATGCTAATGTTTTTTTAGGTAATAGATGTACATCTTTACATATTGTGTCTTCCCTGTAAAACATTTTAAAAATCGGACATGTTGGCTGGATTCATAAGATCTGTGTCTTTCATTAGCTGTATTGGACTTTAATGTGTGAAAGTTAAATATTTTAAAAAAATATTTTTTTTGAATTTCGCGGCACTGGTTTTTCAGTGGGGGTGGGGGGGGAGTGCCGCTAGCGGCACCCTCATCCTAGACAGGTTAATGCGAGTGTAGCGAAATGCTTGTGCTTCTAGTTCCGACAATGCAGTAATAACCAACAAGTAATCTAACCTAACAATTCCACAACTACTACCTTATACACACAAGTGTAAAGGGATAAAGAATATGTACATAAAGATATATGAATGAGTGATGGTACAGAACGGCATAGGCAAGATGCAGTAGATGGTATAGAGTACAGTATATACATATGAGATGAGTAATGTAGGGTATGTAAACATAAAGTGGCATAGTTTAAAGTGGCTAGTGATACATGTATTACATAAAGATGGCAAGATGCAGTAGATGATATAGATTACAATATATACATATACATATGAGATGAGTAATGTAGGGTATGTAAACATTATATTAAGTGGCATTGTTTAAAGTGGCTAGTGGTACATTTTTACATGATTTCCATCAATTCCCATTATTAAAGTGGCTGGAGTTGAGTCAGTATGTTGGCAGCGGCCACTAAATGTTAGTGGTGACTGTTCAACTTCTTATGGCTGCAAGGCAAAGTTTTGAGTAGCCAGTGAAATCGTGCCCATTTCAAACGGCCTCCTACTCAAATCTTGCTCGTACAATATGAATATTATGATTCTTTTTGGATAGAAAACACTTTCTAGTTTCTAAAAGAGTTGGAATTATTTCTCTGAGTGAAACAGATGTCCTTCTGCAGCACTTTTCCTGACCAGGAAGTGAAATGTCAGAAATCAATGCTCTTTTCAACTTGATGCCTATACATGGTCTTAACACTTAGGAGTCTGCTGACACTCTATACGCCTTCCTATTGGTGTAAAGAGGATGTCAGAGAAGATTTTCTTTTGCTCCTCTTGGTCTGTGGTGGAAAAAAACCTATTTCTTTGACGTGACCGTCCACTTCCGGTACTCTGAAGGAAGTGGGATTGACTTCTGTTTTGCCTTGGTAACGAACGGCTAACGTCTCCGGCTCGATTTTTTTTTGATACATGTGACCATATTATCGTAATGTATCTTTTTTCAATATAGTTTAATCAGATTATTGAAACTTTATTCGGGAGTTTTGCCGTGTTCCGTCCTCTGACTGTGTTTACGTTGGAGAAATTTATGCCACTCGGCTAGTGCCAATGCTAATTGAAGAGGGACATTTGCCATTCTGAATCGAAACAACGACTCATCTGGACAGAGGACACGTTCTTCAACATTCTGATGAAAGATCAGCAAAAGTAAGACCCATTTTATGATGTTATTTCATATATCTGTCGTGCATGTGAACTGGCCGTGGGCGCCCAATTATTTCTGTCTATTGTAGCTACGCTAATATAGCGATACATTTTGTTTGCGCTGTAAAACATTTAATAAATCGGAAATATTGTTTGGAATCACAAGATGCCTGTCTTTCAATTGCTGCAGACTATGTATTTTTCAGAAATGTTTTATGATGAGTAATTAGCTATTTGACGTTGGTGTCTGTAAATATTATGGCTGCTTTTGGTGCAATTTCGGATTGTAGCTGAAATGTAAACTATGGTTTATACATGAAATATGCAAATTTTTCTAACAAAACATATGCTACACAATAAATATGTTATCAGACTGTCATCTGATGAATTTGTTTCTTGGTTAGTGGCTATTTATATCTTTATTTGGTCGAATTTGTGATAGCACCTGATGGAGTAAGAAACTGATGGAGTTAGAAAAGTTGTGACTTTTGCTAACGTGGTTAGCTAATAGATTTACATATTTTGTCTTCCCTGTAAAACATTTTAAAAATCGGACATGTTGGCTGGATTCACAAGATGTGCACCTTTCATCTGGTGTCTTGGACTTGATAATGTGTGAAAGTTAAATATTTAAAAAAAATAGATTTTGAATTTCGCGCCCTGCACTTTGAGCTGGATGTTGTCATAAGTCTACCGGTGTCGGGCTGCCCCCGTAAAAGGTTAACAGTCTGATGGCCTTGAGATAGAAGCTGTTTTTCAGTCTCTCGGTCCCTGCTTTGATGCACCTGTACTGACCTCGCCTTCTGGATGATAGCGGGGTGAACAGGCAGTCGCTTGGGTGGTTGCTGTCCTTGATGATCTTTATGACCTTCCTGTGACATCGGGTGGTGTAGGTGTCCTGGAGGGCAGGTAGTTTGCCCCCGGGGATGCGTTGTGCAGACCTCACGACCCTCTGGAGAGCCTTACGGTTGTGGGCGGAGCAGTTGCCGTACCAGGCGGTGATACAGCCCAACAGGATGCTCTCGATTGTGCATTTGTAGAAGTTTGTGAGTGCTTTTGGTGACAAGCCGAATTTCTTCAGCCTCCTGAGGCTGAAAAGGCGCTGCCGCGCCTTCTTCACAACGCTCTCTGTGTGGGTGGACCAGTTCAGTTTGTCCGTGATGTGTACACCGAGTTTGCTGCCAAATGAGTTCTGTTTTACTCACAGATATAATTCAAACCGTTTTAGAAACTTCAGAGTGTTTTCTATCCAATAGTAATAATAATATGCATATTGTATGATCTAGAACAGAGTACGAGGCCGTTTAATTTGGGCACGATTTTTCCCAAAGTGAAAACAGCGCCCCCTATTAAGAAGAAGTTAAAGTTAGTGAGGGAGATATAAGTCTCCAACTTCAGTGATTTTTGCAATTCGTTCCAGTCATTGACAGCAGAGAACTGGAAGGAAAGGTGGCCAAATGAGGTGTTGGATTTGGGGATGAGCAGTGAATAATATCTGCTGGAGTGCGTGGTACGGATCGGTGTTGCTATGGTGACCAGGGAGCTGAGATAAGGTGGAGCTATACCGAGCAAGGACTTATAGATGACCTGGAGCCAGTGGGTTTGGCGA
This sequence comes from Salvelinus fontinalis, assembly GCF_029448725.1. NCBI lineage: Eukaryota > Metazoa > Chordata > Actinopteri > Salmoniformes > Salmonidae > Salvelinus > Salvelinus fontinalis. Next base: position 16,794,768 of record NC_074686.1, read on the forward strand.
CGAATATGTAGCGAGGACCAGCCAACGAGAGCATACAGGTCGCAGTGGTGGGTAGTATATGGGGCTTGGGTGACAAAACGGATGGCACTGTGATAGACTGCATCCAATTTGCTGAATAGAGTGTTGGAGGCTATTTTGTAAATGACATCGCCAAAGTCAAGGATCGGTAGGATAGTCAGTTTTATAAGGGTAAGTTTGGCAGCATGAGTAAAGGAGGTTTTGTTGCGAAATAGGAAGATGATTCTAGATTTAACTTTGGATTGGTGATGCTTAATGTGAGTCTGGAAGGACTGTTTACAGTCTAACCAGACACCTAGGTATTAATAGTTTTCCACATATTCTAAGTCAGAACGGTCCAGAGTAGTGATGCTAGTCAGCTGGGCAGGTGCGGGCAGCGATCGGTTCAAGAGCATGCATTTCATTTTACTAGCATTTAACCTGTCTAGGATCAGCGTGGCGCTAGCGGCACACCCCCCCCCCCCCCCCACTGAAAAACCAGTGCCGCGAAATTCAAAAAAAATATTTTTTTTAAATATTTAACTTTCACACATTAAAGTCCAATACAGCTAATGAAAGACACAGATCTTGTGAATCCAGTCAACATGTCCGATTTTTAAAATGTTTTACAGGGAAGACACAATATGTAAAGATGTACATCTATTACCTAAAAACACATTAGCATAATCCACCATCTTTTATTTGTCCACCAACACCAGTAGCCATCACCAATTCGGCTAAACTAAGATATTTATAGCCCCTAACCAACAAAAAAACTCATCAGATGACAGTCTGATAACATATTTATGGTATGGGATAGGTTTTGTTAGAAGAAAGTGCATATTTCAGGTAGATGGCATAGGTTACAATTGCACCCACCGTCACAAATGGAATAGAAAAACTACTTAGAGCAACGTGTTTACCTACTTACTAATCATCAAACATTTCGTAAAAATACACAGCATACACGAATCGAAAGACACAGATCCTGTGAATACAGACAATATTTCAGATTTTCTAAGTGTCTTACAGCGAAAACACAATAAATCGTTATATTAGCATGGCACATAGCACATAGCAGCCCAGCATTGATTCTAGCCAAAGTGAGCGATAAAAGTCAACATCGCCAAAAGATATTAATTTTTTCACTAACCTTCTCAGAATTCTTCCGATGACACTCCTGTAACATCATATTACACAATCCATATAGAGTTTGATCGAGAATGTTTATATTTAGCCACCAAAATCATGGTTAGACAATGTGAAATGTAGCTCAGCTGGTCAGAAAATGTCCTTGCGCCACTTAGACAGTGATCTACTCTTATACATAAATACTCATAAACGTGACTAAAAAATATAGGGTGGACAGGGATTGATAGACAATTTAATTCTTAATACAATTGCGGAATTACATTTTTTAATTTATCCTTACTTTTCAATACAGTTTGCGCCAAGCGAAGCTACGTCAACAAACATGGCGTCCTAAGCCACTAAAATGTTTCGACAGAAACACGATTTATCATAATAAAAATGTCCTACCTTGAGCTGTTCTTCCATCAGTATCTTGGGCAAAGGATCCTTTCTTGGGAGTAATCGTCTTTTGGTGGAAAGCTGTCCTCTTGCCATGTGGAAATGCCAACTGCGTTCGGGATGAACTGAAAAGCGTGCCCAGCTATTCACATCGTTTCAAAAATAAATGTCCCAAAATCGCACTAAACGGATATAAATTGCTATAAAACGCTTTAAATTAACTACCTTATGATGTTTTTAACTCCTATAACGAGTGAAAAGATGACCGGAGAAATATAACAGGCTAAACTAACGCTTGGAACAGGTGCGGGCCGGTGTCCTCTAGGCGCATGACGCAGCTCCAAAAGAATGACTAGCCTCAGGGTTTTTTCATTTGTAGTGCCTGTGAACGCGCAATCGACCCCATTGGAATCGTCATCACGTAAAGGCATCCAGGGGAAGACGTAAGAAGTGTCCGTATAGTCATAGCAATAACAGTGCCCTTTTAACTGACTTCAGAACAGTGGCCAACATTTCTCAAATCTGACTCCATGTCAGGGAAATTGCTGTAGAATGGGCTCTGTTCCACTTAGAGACAAAATTTCAACTCCTATAGAAACTATAGACTGTTTTCTATCCAATAATAATAATAATATGCATATTGTACGATCAAGGATTTTGTGGGAAGCCGTTTCAAAAATTACCCAATTAGCATAAATAGTCTCAACAGCGCCCCCATCCTCAACATGAGCAGTTGGAGGCCACAGAAGGAGTGTTGTATGGCGTTGAAGTTCGTTTTCAGGTTTTTTAACACAGTGCCCAAAGAAGGGCCAGATGTATAGAGAATGGTGTCGTCTGCGTAGAGGTGGATCAAAGAATCACCAGCAGCAAGAGCGACATCATTGATATATACAGAGAATGGGGTCGTTCCGGGATTTGAACCCTGTGGCACCCCCATAGAAACAACAGGCCCTCCGATTTGACACACTGAACTCTATCTGAGAAGTAGTTAGTGAACCAGATGAGGCAGTCATTTGAGAAACCAAGGCTGTTGAGTCTGTCGATAAGAATACGGTGATTGACAGAGGCGAAAGCCTTGGCCAGGTCGACGAAGACGGCTGCACAGTACTGTCTTTTATCGATGGCGATTATGATATCGCTTAGGACCTTGAGTGTGGCTGAGGTGCACCCGTGACCAGCTCGGAAACCAGATTGCATAGCGTGGAAGATACGGTGGGATTCGAAATGGTCGGTGATCTGTTTGTTCACTTGGCTTTCGAAGACTTTATAAAGGCAGGGCAGGATGGATATAGGTCTGTAACAGTTTATGTGTGTGTGTGTGTGTGTGCGTGTTTGTTTGTCATTGTGTGTTGTCGTGTCATAAACTCAGGATGCTGCGTGTCACTGTGATGTTCTCTTCTCTCTTGTGTTGCTCATTTCACAGGTGAACAGGCACATTAGTTCCACACACAATCCATCACTGGGCAGCCTAGCTCTCTCACTCTTTCTCTCTCACAGACACAGACACACACACACACACAAACACACACACACACACCCTTGTCTTACTAATAGCCTCTTCGATGGGATTGGGAGATCAGGGACCCTTAAACCAATTACACTATCCTGCAGTATTCCTCTCCCCTTGTCAGACGCACACACTGTTCCCCCTACCTCGGGCACACTCAGACCTGAGACAAATTGCTTTGTTACCAGTGTCAGAGAGACTGGGGTGTGAGTGTAGCATAGCAGGGTCTGGGCCTAAATCAATTGGAAAGCAGAATTAGATACAGGTAGTAATTTCATCATTGCACACCCCATCTGAGACTAGACTCTTTGGAAAGTTCCACTTTAAGCAGTCTGTATACCTGGACTGAATAGGCACTTTCTGTGAAGAATCTACATTTTTTTTTTTTTATATTCCAGCATGGTATATCTAAGCAATAAGTCCCGAGGAGGTGTGCCATATGGCCAATATACCACGGCTAAGGGCTGTTCTTAAACACGATGCAAAGCGTGGGTGGTTGTAGTCCTGAAAGCTGATTGGCTGACAGCCGTGGTATATCAGACCGCACACCACGGGTATGACAAAACATTTTTTTTACTGCTCTAATTACGTTGGTGACCAGTTTATAATAGCAATAAGGCACCTCTGGGGGTTTGTGATATATGGCCAATATACCAAATAGGGCTATCTTCTGTATACCACCCCTACCTTGTCACAACACAACTGATTGGCTCCAACGCATTAAAAAATAAAGAAATTCCACAAATTAACTTTTTAAAAGGCACACCTGTCAACCTTTTCAGTCACACCCTGACCATAGAGCGCTTGTTATTCTCTATGTTGGTTAGGTCGGGGTGTGACTAGGGTGGGTCATCTAGGGGATTATGTTTCTATGTTGCCCAGGTATGGTACCCAATCAGAGGCAGCTGTTTGTCGTTGTCTCTGATTGGGGATCATATTTAGGCAGCCATTTCCCCTTTGTGCTTTGTGGGATCTTGACTATGTATAGTTGCATGTTAGCACTATTGTTAGCTTCACGTTTCGTTTTTAGATTTATTGTTTTGGTTTTGCTGTGAGTTTCACATAGAAATAAAAAGATGTTGAACCCAGATCACGCTGCGCTTTGGTCCAGTTATTATAACGATCGTGACATTTTTACACAAGGGTGTGATCATTCTACAGTGGTCCATGTAGTGTACGATCAAACCGGTGTGATTAGAATGCTTATTTAGAACGTCCAGTTTCGGTATGATGCAACAACCAGCATTTGAGCTGGCCAAATTGTTTTTTTTCGCATCAACCAAAGATAAACAAGAGGAGACAAGATTAGTTTGGTCTGTTTATTGTATGCATGTTGAAGGGGATGTGTTGTCTACGATCATCCACTTCCCTTCATTCACTTCTGGAAGTTTCCCCAAAAGATGAGGTAACTATTCCTTCAACTCATTATAACACCTTTGGTCTGACAGATTACTTGACACCCAGAATGCATTGTATAATGTCAACAAACATGGCGCCACACATAGCTGGAAAATTGCTCAGCTCATTATCATCAGTACAACCTTCAAAAAAGTATTTTACACACATCATAGGTGTCCATTACAACATATGCAATAATCGGAATGCATTATTTGTCACCAGTAATTGAAAGCGTGAATAAAACTGTAAATACATTATGCTCCATACAAACAGTTGAAGTCGAAAGTTTGCATACACTTAAAACTTGTTTTTCAACCACTCCACAAATCTTTTGTTGGAGAAGCTACTTGTGTCGTGCACAAAGTAGATGTCCTAATCGACTTGCCAAAGATATAGTTTGTTTTCAAGAAATTTGTGGAGTGGTTGAAAAACGAGTTTTAATGACTCCAAACTAAGTGCATGTAAACCGGCATCAACTGTGCATACTGTATGCGCCTACAGTAGAAACAACAACGTGATATACAGAAAATAAGGAATTGACTTTGATGGGAACGTGCACATGTCCAAAGTTATTATGTGTAAGGAAAATAGCAAGGAAGACAAAGTGTGATCCAGCAAGAAAATGTTCCAATTCCTGCAAGACTGCGCAAATATATGCATACTTGATCGGCGCAAACATAAGTGAAGTGCGTCCCACCTGGAATAGAGAAGTTTATCTGGCTCATTAAAGCCTCAAACATAAATTGGCCGCAATTTAGAAATGGGCTACGGAACACACTTCAATTCAAACTGTTGTTAGAAAATACAACTTGTTAGAAAATAATTTGAAATTGACAAGTTGTGTGTTAGAGCGTGTTAACTGTCCTGTTGCTTAATAATCACCATTTTGGAACAGTGAGTGCATTCTGACATCACGTGCATAAAACAACTCATGCTGGTGCGACCGTTAGAGATATTTGGAAATCACATGTGAAAAGGTTACTTGAAGAAATTATATTTTGATTTGTTTAACACTTTTGGTTACTACATGATTCCATATGTTTTGTTTCATAGTTTTGTTGTCTTCACTATTATTCTACTATTATTCGATTATTTGAAAATAAAGAAAAACCCTTGAATGAGTAGGGGTGTCCAAACTTTTGACTGGTACTGTATATAGTGTACTTATTTTGACTGGAGCCTGGTCAAAAGTAGTGCACCAAATGGGGAATAGGATGCCACTTGGGATGCAGATAGGTGTTCACAGACCAACTCTTCAGCTAGTCGTTTGCAGTGTCAGATGGTGGTTGTAGTTAGAGGTACTTCCAACAGAGCCACTGGGTGTATTTTCCTATTCTGCTATTATTGTCTTTTGTTCTCCTTTTGACAGCATAACCTGAATCTGCAGGAGGCCATTGTTCTGGACGTGTCACAAAACCTGCAATGAGAACAGTCCTGGAACAGAACACTTCACACACCCTTGACCTCACAATGGCAGGTGTGTGCGCATGTGTGTGTGCGTGCGTGTGTGAGGTGACGACAGGGTAAATGGTTAGGGTCACTGTGAACTGTCTATGTTTGAGAAAAATTGGATTTGTCTCCCTTTTTCTCTCTCTAAATCCCTCACCCCCCCATCTCTCTCTCTCTCTCTCGCTCTCTCTCTCTCTCTCTCGTGCTCTCTCTCTCTCTCTCTCTCTCTCTCTCTCTCTCTCTCTCTCTCTCTCTCTCTCTCTCTCTCTCTCTCTCTCACACACACTCTCTTCTAAGCACTTAAATTGATTTAGTAAACGCTGTGAAAGGAAAAAAAGTGTGAGAACGAAATAAATCGCGGGACATTTTGTCCCATAGTCCAAGGAGAGCAAAATCTGGGATCAAAGTGACACCACACATATACATATAGTGGTGCATGGTGAACAGAAGACCGAATAACTTGTTCTATACACCAGGTGGATCTAAACCTGCGTGCTGATTGGTTAAAACCGTGTTCCAGCTGGTGTCCATTCTACAAGTTACCACCAGCTAAAGCTATGACTTTGAAATGCCTATTTACTGTTCCATCTCACTGCGCAAGCCGCTGTCTCATCAGCCCAGCCAGGCAATTGATCAACTCCACTATAAAAAAGCATCTAGACATTATTTCCACTTGCTTTTGGTTTTCAACAGCGGAGATTTGTATGAACCTTGCTGTCTGTCTCTCAGACATTTGCAACATCATTTGAATATGCAAATTCGATCACCATAGTCCCATTGAGGATAAACGTGTTAGGACGAGACAGATAGCTTTTCTCAGCCAGTCGAAATCATGAATCAGCATACTTTTTATGGATTTATACAAAGAAATGCCAATAGAGAAACAGGTCAAATGAAAGGAAATGCAGCTAGTTTGAAGTCTGTGCCAGACGAAATCGCGGATCATTGCTCTTTGTTAGGGATGTAGCTATCCAAATGAATGATAATAGAAAACAGCTTAAAAAAAACACAAATGCAGCGACTTCCCTGCTATTCTGGTTGCAGTGTTTGATGTGACTGTGTTAGCAGTAGTTGGCTAGCTAACAAGCAAGGGATAAGAATGCTGCCAGCCAGCATGGAAACAGAACATTTAGAACAAACAAATGGGTTGCGTCGACAGATATAGAACAAAAAGACAAAAATAATATGTCACATCTCTGGCAAAGTAACCGATAGAATGAACGATCAGCCGGCTTGGAGAGCAACCCTAGATTTGTGTTAGATTATATCTCGTGGAAGTAAGAAATAGCATGAATAAATTAATCCCCCAAAAGTTTTCAATTAAATTATGTCAATCACTACATTTTTGTAATTTAGAAGCAATTAGGGTTAAGTGCCTTGATCAAGGGCACATCGATAGATTTTTAACCTACTCGGTTTAGGGGTTCAAATCATCAACCTTACAGTTACTGTCCCAACACTCCTAACCACAAGGTTACCTGCCGCCCCTGCCGCCCCTACCAGATACTTTTCCCTGGTAAAGAGTTATATTTGCTTCCCAGAAGTAACTACTGGTCTAGTTGCATACACACACCCTTCCCAATCAGCCAGTGTTAATGTCTCCTGGCTGAGGGTCTCAGAAGAAGCAGCAGCAGAGCCAGAGGTGAACTGTTTTATTTCAACACTAATTTGGATCCTCAGCTCCTATATTACCGGAGACTGTTTGTTATTCTACCACAGAGGCAGAGTAGGCTCAGTGGTAAGTGTGTGTGTGTGTGTGTGTGTGTGTGTGTGTGTGTGTGTGTGTGTGTGTGTGTGTGTGTGTGTGTGTGTGTGTGTGTGTGTGTGTGTGTGTGTGTGTGTGTGTGTGTGTGTGTGTGTGTGTGTCCGAACATGTGTGTTTCTGCCTGATACACCATAGTACCGGGCGTGATGAGTACCTGGGGGTTCCAACAGGGAGTGTGTCCCATTTAACAGTTGATACTCATTTAACCTCACAATGATGTTCTAAACACTCCTGAAGCCAACTAGATCTAATCCACCCAACTACTCTCGCTACCATGGGAGCAATTTATACACAGCTCATCTCTGGGCTATTTTGTCTACCTCAAAATCACTGGAGTGCACTGCTCTTCTGTATGCAACAACTCATGCTCAATTACGGACCAGGCACACATTGTGTGCAGGCAGATTTCTAAAGAGGGACTTCGAAATTGGACGTCTATCCATGTCCTGAGGACGCAGGGGAAATGCCTTCAAAACCGTCCGCTAGGGGCAGCAGTGAATGCTATCAAGTTGGCTTGGGTTTTGCCAGGGCATTGTGGATGGAGGTGGTGTGTGTATTTGAATTTTGGACAAATGATAAACGTCTAATCCTGCAGTGAGACTGTGAGAGCTTGATGGTGTGTGTGTGCGCATGTGTTTACGTGCGTGTTCCTGTGGTGTGCGCGTGTGTGAGGCGATGACATGGTAAGTGGTGGATAGGGTCACTGTGAACTTACTATGTTTGAGAAAAATGGGATTTGCCTTTTCTTTTGTTTCTCTGTCTCTCATTTTCTCTCTGTCTCTGTCTCTGTCTCTGTCTCTGTCTCTGTCTCTGTCTCTGTCTCTGTCTCTGTCTCTCTCTGTGTCTCTGTCTCTGTCTCTGTCTCTGTCTCTCTCTGTGTCTCTGTCTCTCTCTGTGTCTCTGTCTCTCTCTGTCTCTCTCTGTGTCTCTGTCTCTCTGTGTCTCTCTCTCTCTCTCTCTCTCTCTCTCTCTCTCTCTCTCTCTCTCTCTCTCTCTCTCTCTCTCTCTCTCTCTCTCTCTCTCTCTCTCTCTCAATTCAATTCAATGGGCTTTATTGGCATGGGAAACATGTGTTAACATTGCCAAAGCAAGTGAGGTAGATAATATACAAAAGTTAAATGAACTCTCTCTCTCTCTCATCATCTAAAAACTAGAATCAAATCAAAGCAAACTAAATTAAATTGTATTTGTGAAATGCGCCAAATACAACAGTGAAATGCTTACTTACAAGCCCTTAACCAACAATGTAGTTTTAAGAAATTACCCCCAAAAAAGAAAGAGATAAGAATAACAAATAATTAAAAAGCCGCAGTGAATAACAATAGCAGGGCAATATACAGTGGTACCGGGACAGAGTCAATTGTGTCAATGTGTGGGGGCACCGGTGTCGAGGCTCAGTAATTGAGGTAATTATGTACAGTAAGTAGAGTTCTTAAAGTGGCTATGCATAGATAATAACTATAATAATAATTATGTCTTGGGGACAGAAGCTGTTTAGAAGCCTCTTGTACCTAGACTTGGCGCTCCAGTACCGCTTGCTGTGCAGTAGCAGAGAGAACAGTCTTTGACTAGGGTGGCTGGAGTCTTTGACCATTTTTAGGGCCTTCCTCTGACACCACCTGGTATAGAGGTCCTGGATAGCAGGAAGCTTGGCCCTGGTGAAGAAAGGGGCCGTATGCACGACCCTCTGTAGTGCCTTGCGGGTTGGAGGCCGAGCAGTTGCCAAACCAGGTGGTGATACACCCTTAACTTCTCTGGGATATGCGGGACGGTAGCGCCCCACTTGGCCAAATGCCAGAAAAAATGTAGAGCGCCAAATTCAAATATATTACTATAAAAATCTATCTTTCATGAAATCACACATGAAAGACACCAAATTAAAGCTACACATGTTGTGAATCCAGCCAACATGTCTGATTTCAAAAAGGGTTTACGGCGAAAGCACACCAAATGATTATGTTAGCTCAGTACATAGCCACAGAAAAACACAGCCATTTTCCCAGCAAAAGATAGTAGTCACAAAAAGCAGAAATAGAGATAAAATGAATCACTAACCTTTGATGATCTTCATCAGATGACACTCATAGGATATCATGTTACACAATACATTTAAGTTTTGTTTGACAATGTGCATATTTATATCCACAAATCTCGGTTTACATTGGCGCCATGTTCAGAAATGCCTCCAAACTATCCGGAGAAATTGCAGAGAGCCACGTCAAATAACAGAAATACTCATCATAAACTTTGATGAAAGATACATGTTTTACATATAATTAAAAATACACTTGTTCTTAATGCAACCGCTGTGTCAGATTTCAAAAAAACTTTACGTAAAAAGCACACCATGCAATAATCTGAGACAGCGCTCAAACATAACAACATTTCTCCGCCATGTTGGAGATAACAGAAATACAAAATGACATCATACATATTCCCTTACCTTTGATCATCTTCATCAGAATGCACTCCCAGGAATCCTAGTTCCAGAATAAATTGTTGTTTTGTTCGATAATGTCCATTACTTATGTCTAAGTAGCGACTTTTGCTAGCATGTTTAGTGCACATGTCCAAACGCTCACGCAAATGCAGGCGAACTCGGAGGAAAACTTCAAAAAGTTATTTAACAGGTCGAATAAACTGGTCAAACTAAGTAGAAAATCAATCTTCAGGATGTCGTTATCATATATATCCAATAATTTTCCAACCGGAGCATTCCTTCATGTCTGTAGAAGTTATGGAATGCAAGGCCATATCATGAGGAAAGCGCGTGACCAGGAACTGGCATTCTGCCAGACCAATGACTGAAACACCTCCCATCCGGCCCCACATCACACTAGAGGCTTCATTCCACGATCTACAGACTGTTGACATCTAGTGGAAGGCGTAGGAAGTGCAAACATATCCATATCTTACAGGGAATTGAATCAGCAATGAGTTGAACATTGACCAGTCTCAGAATTCTCACTTCTTGTTTGGATTTTTTCTCAGGTTTTTGCCTGCCATATGAAGTTCTGTTATACTCACAGACATCATTCAAACAGTTTTAGAAACGTCAGAGTGTTTTATATCCAATAGTAATAATAATATGCATATATTAGCATCTGGGACAGAGTAGGAGGCAGTTCCCTATGGGCACGCAATTCATCCAAAAGTGAAAATGCTGCCCCCTATCATAAAGACGTTTTAAGGAAGGCCTCGATGCGACAGCTGGAAAACATTTTGAGGATCTAAGTCCCCATGCCAAATCTTTTCAGTCTCGTGAGTGGGAATAGGTTTTGTCGTGCCCTCTTCATGACTGTCTTGGTGTGCTTGGACCATGATAGTTTGTTGGTGATGTGGACGCCAAGGAACTTGAAGCTCTCAACCTGCTCCACTACAGCCCCGTCGATGAGAATGGGGGTGTACTCGGGCCTCCTTCTCCTGTAGTCCACAATCATCTCTTTTGTCTTGATCACGTTGAGGGAGAGGTTGATGTCCTTGCACCACACGGTCAGGTCCCTGACCTCCCAATAGGCTGTCTCATCGTTGTCGGTGATCAGGCCTACCACTGTTGTGTCATCAGCAAACTTAATGATGGTGTTGGAGTCGTGCCTGGCCGTTCAGTCAGGAGTGAAGACTGCAGTGGAGCAGAGAGGAGCTCTGCACCAGTCCACCTGTTTCACTTTAGCATCACTCTCGCTAACAGTGGTATTTTGCATGTAATGGAGATTTATCATTGTACTGTGCCTTGTCGTTTGAAGACATTCAATATTTATTTAATCATATTCAAATGGAATCACATTCAAGTGGAGTTTAATTGAAAGTACAGGACATCCTGGTAAATCATGTTGCTGCTTTCAGAACTTCAATGTGGATAGGTCCACATCCAGCTCAACCATTTCAGCACCAGAAAAAGAACAGCTCCCGACCGTAACATCCATGGTATGGAGGCCTCTCCTTGGTCTAAAGCTAGGTTCACACGGTAGATGTGTGAAGACTTAGGAAAATCCATATGCATGCGTCATTGTCTGTTTTTTTTCAGTGAAAAGTTGCAGACACACAAAGGCTAACATATTGTAGGGCTTTCAATCACTGTTCTGGCATGTAGTGAAATAAAGGTAAATTCATGTCTAAACCTGGTTTTCTTTAGCCAATGTCATTATGAATCATGTTCTCTACAATAGTACAACCTTAATGTGTCTGTTGATTAAATGACAACGTTAGTTTGTGGTGACCGTTGCTAGTGTAAACCACTCAGTTCTTGGTTGTATGTCTTCCATATTTCAGTGTTGGGAGGTGGTAACATTAGGTGATGTTTCCGCATTCTGGACCAATCAAAATCAACTTGATTCCCTCGTCATTTTCATCTCCAGATCTGTGGCTTTCTATTCCTCTAATCTGGTCAATTAATGTTGAGAGGGGTTGTTTCTATGGCAGTTTATAGGGGAAGAGTCAGAAATTCACAATGAGAGGGTAGAAACTGAAATTCAGTCTATTAGCTTTGTTATTTCATATACATATATACTGTAGACTCAATTTAGTTTTGTATTCGGCAGATTTAATTTACAAAAGCAGATGTTATCACACACGAACCTGCAACCACTAGCTAGCTTGTCAGTTGACATTTGAAATTAGCACAGTTCTGCCCACGGAACAGTGACAGAGTTCTATTGAGAAGCGACCACAATTTGACAATGGTCTTAAGGAAATCCTATTCACTCTATTCATGCAACATTCTCTGTGTTAATCATATGTAACTTTTTAACTATTTATGGTAGAGACATAGGGGTTGGGCTATTGTTTTTCGGATGCAAATCTCTATAGAATAAATCAAGGATTTTATTGGCAAACTGCTTAGATATTGTAAATTATTTGACAGACAATTATCTCTGTTGCAAAAATCATAAGGTCAATCGGTAACTTTCAGACAGAAAATCACAACTGTAGCCAAACACAGAGGTGGGCAAGTCCTCTTGCTGTTGTTTTTTTCCCCCTTCCTGGCAATCCAGAGAAACAAACAAAACACACCTGATAAAAAAGGTCAGCCTGGTATCAACTGATAAGCGTCATTCTGTGACGCTTTTGCAATAAGATATGGATCACAAGACTTGACGCATCAGTAAATACTGTACATTGCATTCAAGAAAAAAAAGTTAAAGCTGCAATGGGTAAATTGGTGAAAAACATGTCAATCGGTTTTTAAAGCTGTTCTCGCTCTCTGTCTATTCTCGAATCCCCCCACGGTCCCTCTCGCTCTCTGTCTATTCTCAAATTCCCCCACGGTCCCTCTCGCTCTCTCTCTATTCTCAAATCCCCCCACGGTCCCTCTCGCTCTCTCTCTATTCTCAAATCCCCCCACGGTCCCTCTCGCTCTCTCTCTATTCTCAAATCCCCCCACGGTCCCTCTCGCTTTCTCTCTATTCTCAAATCCCCCCACGGTCCCTCTCGCTCTCTCTCTATTCTCAAATCCCCCCACGGTCCCTCTCGCTCTCTCTTCTTTGTATCTTCCATCCTTCTCTCTCCCTCTCTATCTCTTTGCCTCCCTCTATCTCTATCTAAATCTTCTTTATCCCCCTCCTTCTCTTCTCCCTCTCTCCCCCTTGTTTCACCCCCCCTGTCAATTTCAATTCAAGGCACTTTATTGGCATGGGAAACATTTATAAACATTGCCAAGGCAAGTGAAGTAAAAAATATACAAAAGGGAAATAAACAATAAAAATGAACAGTAAACATTACACTCACAGAAGTTCCAAAAGAATAAAGACATTTCAAATGTCATATTATGTATATATACAGTGTTGTAACGATGTGCAAATGGTCAAAGTACAAAAGGGAAAATAAACAAACATAAATATGGGTTGTATTTACAATAGTTTGTTCTTCACTAGTTGCCCTTTTCTTGTGGCAACAGGTCACAAATGTTGCTGCTGTGATGGCACACTGTGATATTTCACCCAGTAGATATGGGAGTTTATCAAAATCGGGTTTGTTTTCTAATTCTTTGTGGATCTTTGTAATCTGAGGGAAATATGTGTCTCTAATATGGTCATACATTTGGCAGGAGGTTAGGAAGTGCAGCTCAGTTTCTACCTCATTTTGTGGGGAGTGTGCACATATCCTGTCTTCTCTTGAGAGCCAGGACTGCCTACGGTGGCCTTTCTCAATAGCAAAGCTATGCTCGCTACATAGTCAAAGCTTTCCTTAAGTCTCTCTCTCTCCCTCTCGCCCTCCTCTCTCTCTTCCCTCCCTCTTCTCTCTCCGCCTCTCTCCTTCACCCTTTCCTTCTCTATCTCCCCTCCTCCCCCATTATTCCCATTCTCTCTCTCCCTCCTCCCCCACTTTAGTCTCTCTCTCTCTTTCTTTACCTCCCTCCTCCTCTGTTTGCATTGGTTGCAATATATTGAATTATGCATCGTGAAACTCTTTGCGAATTTGTCTTCGCCATGGATATTTTTCTCTCTTTCATACCTCTCCCATTCCATCCATTGTCTCATTCTCTCCGTCTTAATTGTTAAGTCAGTGTTCATACACACGGATGGCCGCTGGCACACAAAAACTCGCAAATATGCACACGCACACACACACACACACCCCCATACACAGTAGTGTACAGCTAATCTTGTGGGGACACACAATTCAGTCCCATTTCCCTAACACCTAACCCTAACCCATACTTTTACCCTAACCCTAACGTTAACCTTTACCCTTACCCTAATCCTAACCTTAGCTCCTCACCCTAACCCTAAATCTAACCCTAGCTCCTAACCCTGACCCTTAACGTAATTCTATCCATAACACTAATTCTAACCTTAAATCAAACCCACCAGAAATAGCATTGACCTTGTGGGGACAACCAAAATATCCCCAGTTGGTCAAATTTTTGTTCTTTTACTATTCTTGTAGGGACTTTTGGTCCCCACAAGAATAGTTAAACTCATCCGGGCACACACACACACACAAACTCACGCACCTTGGGGGCCCTATCTATTTTTGAGTGTGAATAGCATTGCTTTAAAGTGTGTTCCCTTTTCCAGTCCTTTCTTTCTCCCTCATCTCTACTGATGTGATTTGATAGCCATATAATGGTGTGTGTATGTGTGTGCGTGTTAGTGAGCATGTGTGTGCATGCTCGTGTGGGTGCATATGTGTACACACTAGATAGTCATATAATGGACTCCTACTGGGAATTGGTTTCCAATTGCCACTTTCTCTTCATCTCCGCCAATGAAAGAACAGACGAGGAAAGAACAGACGATGAAAGAACAGACCAGGAAAGAACAGACGATGAAAGAACAGACCAGGAAAGAACAGACGATGAAAGAACAAACCAGGAAAGAACAGACGATGAATGAACAGACCAGGAAAGAACAGACGATGAAAGAACAGACGATGGAAGAACAGACAAGGAAATAACAGATAATGAAAGAACAGACCAGGAAAGAACAGACGATGAAAGAACAGACCAGGAAAGAACAGATGATGAAAGAACAGACCAGGAAAGAGCGGACGATGAAAGAACAGATGATGAAAGAACAGACGATGAAAGAACAGACGATGAAAGAACAGACCACGAAAGAACAGACGAGGAAAGAACATATGATGAAAGAAAAGACGATGGAAGAACAGACGATGGAAGAACAGACGATGAAAGAACATATTATGAAAGAACAGACAAGGAAAAAACATATGATGGAAGAACAGACGATGGAAGAACAGACGATGAAAGAACAGACAAGGAAAGAACAGACGATGGAAGAACAGACGATGAAAGAACAGACAAGGAAAGAACAGACCAGGAAAGAACAGACGATGAAAGAACAGACCACGAAAGAACAGACGAGGTAAGAACAGATGATAAAAGAACAGACGAGGAAAGAACAGACGATGGAAGAACAGACGATGAAAGAACAGACGATGGAAGAACAGACGATGGAAGAACAGACGATGAAAGAACAGACGAGGAAAGAACAGACGATGAAAGAACAGACCACGAAAGAACAGACGACGAAAGAACAGACGACTAAAGAACAGACGAGGAAAGAACAGACAATAAAATAACAGACGAGGAAAGAACAGACGAGGAAAGAACAGACGAGGGAAGAACAGACGATGAAAGAACATATGATGAAAGAACAGACCAGGAAAGAACATATGATGAAACAACAGACGAGGAAAGAACATATGATGAAAAAACAGATGAGGAAAGAACAGACGTGGAAAGAACAGACCAAGAAAGAACAGACGAGGAAAGAACAGACGTGGAAAGAACAGACGATGAAAGAACAGACCATGAAAAAACAGATGAGGAAAGAACAGACCAGGAAAGAACAGACGAGGAAAGATCAGACGAGGAATGAATAGACCATGAAAAAACAGATGAGGAATGAACAGATCAGGAAAGAACAGACCAGGAAAGAACAGACGATGAAAGAACAAACCAGGAAAGAACAGACGATGAAAGAACAGACCAGGAAAGCTGTCCCCAGTCCACCTGGCCTTGCTGCTATTCCAGTTTCAACTGTTCTGCCTGCGGTTACGGAACCCCTACCTGTCCCAGACCTGCTGTTTTCAACTCTTAATGATCGGCTATGAAAAGCAAACTGACATTTATTCCTGATTATTATTTGACCATGCTTGTCATTCATGAACATTTTGAAAATCTTGGCTCTCTCTAATTTTCTTCTTCTCTCTTTCTTTCTCTCTCTCTCGGAGGACCTGAGCCCTAGGACCATACGTCAGGACTACCGGGCATGGTGACTCCTTGCTGTCCCCAGTCCACCTGGCCTTGCTGCTATTCCAGTTTCAACTGTTCTGCCTGCGGTTATGGAACCGCCACCTGTCCCAGACCTGCTGTTTTCAACTCTTAATGATCGGCTATGAAAAGCCAACTGAAAATTATTCATGATTATTATTTGACCATGCTTGTCACTTATGAACATTTTGAACATCTGGCATAGTTCTGTTATAATCTTCACCCGGCACAGCCAGAAGAGGACTGGCCACCCCTCATAGCCTGGTTCCTCTCTAGGTTTCTTCCTAGGTTTTGGCCTTTCTAGGGAGTTTTTCCTAGCCACCGTGCTTCTACACCTGCATTGCTTGCTGTTTGGGGTTTTAGGCTGGGTTTCTGTACAGCACTTTGAGATATTAGCTGATGTACGAAGGGCTATATAAAATAAACTTGATTGAAACTTGATTGAAAGAACAGACAAGGAAAGAACAGACGATGAAAGAACAGACCAGGAAAGAACAGACCAGGAAAGAACAGACCAGGAAAGAACAGACGATGAAAGAACAGACCAGGAAAGAACAGATGATGAAAGAACAGACGAGGAAAGAACAGACATGGAAAGAACAGATGATGAAAGAACAGACGAGGAAAGAACAGATGATGAAAGAACAGACCAGGAAAGAACAGACGATGAAAGAACAGACCAGGAAAGAACAGATGATGAAAGAACAGACCAGGAAAGAGCGGACGATGAAAGAACAGACGATGAAAGAACAGACAAGGAAAGAACATATGATGAAAGAACAGACCACGAAAGAACAGACGAGGAAAGAACAGACGAGGAAAGAACATATGATGAAAGAACAGATGATGGAAGAACAGACGATGGAAGAACAGACGAGGAAAGAACAGACCAGGAAAGAACAGACGAGGGAAGAACAGACGATGAAAGAACATATGATGAAAGAACAGACCAGGAAAGAACATATGATGAAACAACAGACGAGGAAAGAACATATGATGAAAAAACAGATGAGGAAAGAACAGACGTGGAAAGAACAGACCAAGAAAGAACAGACGAGGAAAGAACAGACGTGGAAAGAACAGACGATGAAAGAACAGACCATGAAAAAACAGATGAGGAAAGAACAGACCAGGAAAGAACAGACGAGGAAAGATCAGACGAGGAATGAATAGACCATGAAAAAACAGATGAGGAATGAACAGATCAGGAAAGAACAGACCAGGAAAGAACAGACGATGAAAGAACAAACCAGGAAAGAACAGACGATGAAAGAACAGACCAGGAAAGCTGTCCCCAGTCCACCTGGCCTTGCTGCTATTCCAGTTTCAACTGTTCTGCCTGCGGTTACGGAACCCCTACCTGTCCCAGACCTGCTGTTTTCAACTCTTAATGATCGGCTATGAAAAGCAAACTGACATTTATTCCTGATTATTATTTGACCATGCTTGTCATTCATGAACATTTTGAAAATCTTGGCTCTCTCTAATTTTCTTCTTCTCTCTTTCTTTCTCTCTCTCTCGGAGGACCTGAGCCCTAGGACCATACGTCAGGACTACCGGGCATGGTGACTCCTTGCTGTCCCCAGTCCACCTGGCCTTGCTGCTATTCCAGTTTCAACTGTTCTGCCTGCGGTTATGGAACCGCCACCTGTCCCAGACCTGCTGTTTTCAACTCTTAATGATCGGCTATGAAAAGCCAACTGAAAATTATTCATGATTATTATTTGACCATGCTTGTCACTTATGAACATTTTGAACATCTGGCATAGTTCTGTTATAATCTTCACCCGGCACAGCCAGAAGAGGACTGGCCACCCCTCATAGCCTGGTTCCTCTCTAGGTTTCTTCCTAGGTTTTGGCCTTTCTAGGGAGTTTTTCCTAGCCACCGTGCTTCTACACCTGCATTGCTTGCTGTTTGGGGTTTTAGGCTGGGTTTCTGTACAGCACTTTGAGATATTAGCTGATGTACGAAGGGCTATATAAAATAAACTTGATTGAAACTTGATTGAAAGAACAGACAAGGAAAGAACAGACGATGAAAGAACAGACCAGGAAAGAACAGACCAGGAAAGAACAGACCAGGAAAGAACAGACGATGAAAGAACAGACCAGGAAAGAACAGATGATGAAAGAACAGACGAGGAAAGAACAGACATGGAAAGAACAGATGATGAAAGAACAGACGAGGAAAGAACAGATGATGAAAGAACAGACCAGGAAAGAACAGACGATGAAAGAACAGACCAGGAAAGAACAGATGATGAAAGAACAGACCAGGAAAGAGCGGACGATGAAAGAACAGACGATGAAAGAACAGACAAGGAAAGAACATATGATGAAAGAACAGACCACGAAAGAACAGACGAGGAAAGAACAGACGAGGAAAGAACATATGATGAAAGAACAGATGATGGAAGAACAGACGATGGAAGAACAGACGAGGAAAGAACAGACCAGGAAAGAACAGACGAGGGAAGAACAGACGATGAAAGAACATATGATGAAAGAACAGACCAGGAAAGAACATATGATGAAACAACAGACGAGGAAAGAACAGACGAGGAAAGAACAGACGAGGAAAGAACAGACGAGGAAAGACAGACGAGGAAAGAACAGAAGAGGTAAGAACAGACGATGGAAGAACGGACGATTAAAGAACGGACGATTAAAGAACGGACGAGTAAAGAACGGACGAGGACAGAACGGACGATGAAAGAACAGACGAGGAAATAACAGACCAGGAAATAACAGACCAGGAAATAACAGATGATGAAAGAACAGACGAGGAAAGAGAGGATGAGAAAAAGACAGAGGGGAAGAGAGGGATATTAGTACAATGAACAACAACTGATGTGAGAGTGTGTTGTCTTTGGTTTTAAACATTACCATTACTTACCAAAGTCATCATGGAGGTGTGAACATTGGTCAGGGATCGAGAGAGCTGAAAAGTACCACTGCTATGTAAATTCAATGCTTTTTATCACGCAGAGCCCTGCTAAATAGCAGACCTAGGGTCAAATACTATTTGAAATCATTTAAAATACTTGAAATTGCCTGGCTTACCTGGCTTGATCCGGCAGGCAAGAGCAAATATATCTGGAATAATCTTTAAATCCAGGTCTGCTAAGTATTGTTGAAAAACAGAACACCAGTCACCAAAACCCTAGACATGCCCTATTTAGATTAATTAGCGACAAACGTAGAGCCAAATTGAACGGAACTCTCAAATTGCTTTCCGGCTGTTGTTCCTACAGAAAAACATGACATGGTAATGCAACACTTTGGGGATCACCTGGGCTACAACGAGTTTGTTTATCCCGATCGGTCCTTAATGTTCATTAATCAACCTAAGTATTGGTCTCATACCATGTGACTCACCACAGCGCCATTAGTCATAAAGTCAGAGACAGTCACAGTGACCGCAGTAGATCTGGATAACTAGTCGAGCGTTAGGAACCAGCATGGTATGTATTCAGTCTGAAAGGGATAACTCACTCACACACGCACATGCATGGACGCAAGCCCATGTAGACACCCACATGCACACATAAATCCATCGGTACACACACATACACACCGCAGTGCACGCATTCACATGAACACACGCCACACACATGCAATCGTACATGTATGCACACACTGACAAACACACATAAACACACACACACACACATACAGAAATACAGTGTTAGTCCAGCTGTCCAGCTGGCAGCTGCAGTTGTATGCTGTGTTTCTGACCTCCAAGCAGAGCTGCAGTGGATATGTTATTTCCTCCCTTTGCTTTATTCCTATTGATCCCAACAAATTACCCACCTTTTCCTCCAATCACCGCTGAGCAGGTGTATGTATGTGTGTCTCTCTCTCTCTCTCTCTCTCTCTCTCTCTCTCTCTCTCTCTCTCTCTCTCTCTCTCTCTCTCTCTCTTCTCTCTCTCTCTCTCTCTCTCTCTCTCTCTCTCTCTCTCTCTCTCTCTCTCTCTCTCTCTCTCTCTCTCTCTCTTTCTCTCACTTTCGCTCTTTCTTCCTTTATCTCTCTCTATCTTTCTCTCTCTCTCTCCTTCTCCTCCCCGCTTTAGGAAAGCATTTGTTTCTTTCGATGTTGAAAAATCCTTGAAATTACCCTTCGTCCCTCTGTCTGGCTGCTGGCGGCTGGCTCTAGCATTTGGATCGTGGCCCACTCTCAAAATCACATATAAACATTCCAGCACACGTCCGAGCAGAGGATCGATGAGGAAGTCCTAGCCTGGTAATCTCCTAATGTCTCTCTCTCTCCTTCTCACACACTTTATCTCTCTCTCTCTCTCTCTCTCTCTCTCTCTCTCTCTCTCTCCTCTCTCTCTCTCTCTCTCTCTCTCTCTCTCTCTCTCCTCTCTCTCTCTCCTCTCTCTCTCTCTCTCTCATCTCTCCTCTCTCTCCTCTCTCTCTCTCTCTCTCTTTCCCTCTCTCTCTCTCCTCTCTCTCTCTCTCTCTTTCTCTCTCTCTTTCTCTTTCTCGCTCTCTGTCTCTCTCTCTCTCTTTCTCTCTCTCTTTCACTCTCTCTCTCTCTTTCTCTCTCTCTCGCTCTCTCTCTCTCTCTGTATCGCTGTATCCCTCTCTCTCGCTGTCTCACTGTATCCCTCTCTCTCTCTTTCTCTATCGCTCTGTCTCTCTCTCTCTGTCTCGCTGTATCCCCCTCTCTCTCTTTCTCTCTCTCTCTCTGTCTCTCTCTCTCTTTCTCTCGCTCTCTGTCTCTCTCTCTCTCTGTCTCACTGTATCCCTCGCCCTCTGTTTCTCTCTCTCTCTGTTTCTCTCTCTCTCTCTCTCTCTCTCTCTCTCTCTCTCTCTCTCTCTCTCTCTCTCTCTCTCTCTGTCTCTCTCTCTCTCTCTGTCTCGCTATATCCCTCTCTCTCTCTTTCTCTCGCTCTCTGTCTCTGTCATACACACTTTATCTCTCTCTCTCTCATTCTCTCTCTATCTTTCTCTCACTCCCCATACCCCCTCTCTCTCCCACTCTCTATCTCTTTCTCTCTCTATATCCCCCTCTTTGTCTCCCTATCTCACTCCTCCTCTCCCTCCCAGTAAGGACAGTGTCTCAAGGCTACTGTGAGTGAGAGGAGATCAAAACTGTGTGGTCCAGGCTCAGAGACATATGAAGGATAATGTTGCTGCTGCTTGCCTTTGTCCAGCCTGATAAGCACTGTAGCAGACTGAGCCGGTGGACATTTTGTGGCCCACTGCCCACTTCACACCCACGGAGAATGGGATTAACACCACAGGCAGAAAACAAAATGGATGACTGAGCAAGTGCATACAAGCTAGTGCATACAAGCCCAAGGTAGTGGGAGGGAAAGAACGTAGAGAGTTGTATGGGGTGTATATCAGTGATAATAACTTTCTTATTTTATTTTGTTTATTGTTTGTTTTAGGTGTGTGCCTGGGACCAAAATGCTCCCATACAGCTACTACCCAATCAAATTTCATCAAATGTATTTTTAAAGCCCTTCTTACATCAGCTGATGTCACAAAGTGCAGTACAGAAACCCAGCCCAAAACCCCAAACAGCAAGCAGTGCAGGTGTAGAAGCATAAGACTGCTGAACAGTTCATTAAACGGCAACCCAGACTTTCTTCTTTTCACCCCCACCTACATGTACACAGTACTTCAATCAATCACCTAACCAAACAAACTTGTACAAATTACCTCAATCATTCACCCCAACTATCTCATATCTCAGTACATTGACTCGGTACCGGTACACATTGTATAAAGACTGTATATAGCCTCTTTATTGTTATTTTCCTGTGTTATTTTATTGAGTTGCTATTATCTTTTA
The DNA here is from genome assembly GCF_029448725.1 of Salvelinus fontinalis. Lineage (NCBI taxonomy): Eukaryota > Metazoa > Chordata > Actinopteri > Salmoniformes > Salmonidae > Salvelinus > Salvelinus fontinalis. The sequence goes on from NC_074686.1 coordinate 16,816,958, forward strand.
ATATATTTGTTAATTTTCTTACTTTGTAACTGCATTGTTGGGAAACGGCTCGTAAGTAAGCATTTCACGGTAAAGTCTACACCTGTTGTATTCGGTGCATGTGACAAATATCATTTGATTTGAAATGTTGTATTCACATGTCTTTTTGTTCAGGACCATGCTGACCAACTGGCCTGTTGCCTTCTAGTTATCTGGCAAGCTAATTTACATCTGTGGTTTCTGGGTATTTATTTTCTGGGTATTTCCAACTTATAATGTAATACACTTGAGACATTTCCAGTTAATGCGACAGTTTCCAGCATTTTCAGAGTTATGCGATAAAGAGTGGTATCGCAGCGCCCATGTAACAAAATGTAATAAAATGGGTGACATAGAGCATAATCACTGCTTGTGTGTTAGTGAAATGGCAGGGGTGTACTGACAGGAAGCAGCTGGCATACCCTGATCCAAACAGACATAACAATACCATTGTTATTTCTAGCATAGGATCATTTTTACTTAAATTTCTCCTTATGTATCCAAATCCCAGGGAGACTGCACTAGTGGCTCCTGCTTTCTGCCTGCCTGCCTTCCGGGCATTTCTCCATTCTGTTTCCCTTCCTTTTTTGTCGTTAAGGATTCTTGGCCGTCTAAGTGCTCCAAATGGATTCTGTTTCTTGCCAGGCCATTTCTCCCCTAGCTCGCTGGATCGGTATTGACATGTTTCCAAATAGGGGTGGGCCAGTTGACAACGCACTACTGCAGATCAGTCCCGTGTACTGAGAGAGGTCCATTGGGGTGAGAGTTCAATGTAAAAGTACTCTGGAAGATAACTTAGAAAATATCATGGCTAAATACAATAGCAGAGTAAAATTACTGAGGTTTCGTGGGAGGGGAGGGAGGGGGAGTTGGGGATTGGGGATTTGTCATGACTCTACTGGTTAGTCAGAGGATATAGAGGATAAGAGAGAGAGAGAGAGAGAGAGATCGAGAGAGAGAGAGACAGAGAGAGAGAGAGAGTGAGCATTAGGAACACCTTCCTAGTATTGAGTTGCACCCCCCGTTTCCTTCAGAACAGACTCAAATATTATTATTTTATTTTTTATTTTTATTTTTTTTTATCCCATTTTCTCCCCAATTTTCGTGGTATCCAATCGCTAGTAATTACTACCTTGTCTCATCGCTACAACTCCCGTACGGGCTCGGGAGAGACGAAGGTCGAAAGCCATGTGTCCTCCGAAGCACAACCCAACCAGCCGTACTGCTTCTTAACCTCTACAGAGTACCTAACCCGGATCCGGGAGCACCCCCCCCCCCCACACACTGATTAGCATCGCTAGCATAGCGTCACAATTAAATAGTAGCATCTAAATATCATTAAATCACAAGTCCAAGACACCCAATGAAAGACACAGATCTTGTGAATAAAACCACCATTTCAGATTTTTTAAATGTTTTACAGGGAAGACAAAATATGTAAATCTATTAGCTAAACACGTTAGCAAAAGACACCATTTTCTTACTCCAACAGTTTCTTACTCCATCAGGTGCTATCACCAATTCGGCTAAACTAAGATATTGATAGCCACAAACCAACAAACAAATTTATAAGATGACAGTCTGATAACATATTTATGGTATAGCATAGTTTTTTTTTTTTAAATGTGCATTTTTCAGGTATAAATCACAGTTCTACATTGCAGCTGCAATCTGATATAGTGCTGATGCAGCTAGAACAATTACAGAGACCAACGTTATATAACTAATTACTTGTCTTAAAACATTTCAGAAAAAATACACAGCGTACAGACATTGAAAGCCCAACATCTGGTGAATCCAAACAATATTTCAGATTTTTTAAATGTTTTATAGCGAAAACAAAATGTATCGCTAATTAGCATAACCAGGCCAGCCAAAACCAGCTGGACGCGCGCGACCAGTTCACATGCACGACAGATATATGAAATAACATCGTAAATTGGGTCTTACTATTGCTGGTCTTTCATCAGAATGTTGATCAAGGTGTCCTTAGTCCTGATGAGTCGTTCAATCCATTCACAATGGCAACCTCCCCTCTTCATTCAGCCTGGGTACTGGTCGACTGGCACGGTCAATTCCCAAAGTTAAAAAACTCAAAGAACGGAACACGGCAAAACTCCCGAAAAAATTCTAATAATCTGATTAAACTATATTGAAAAAACATACATTACGGTGATATGGTCACATGTAGCAAACAAACTTCGACACGGAGATAGTTTTCATCCATAACGTCAGCATAACAAAAGACAATGCCACCTCTGAAAACGCGCATCTCAGAAACCGGAAGTTGTCGGTCACGCTAAAGAAATAAGTCTTATTTCACGTCAGTACAAGATAAACAAAAAATTTCTCCTCTGACGTCTTCCAAACACCCATAGGAAGAAGTAGGAAGTGTCATTCGGGTCATAGGTGGCGTGACCATATATAGGCAGAGCTTTGAAGCGAGCATACACATCTTGCAATCTTTTTCAGGCTCAGGGAAAGTGCTGTGAAATGACCTGTGTTTGACTCAGAGACTCAATTGGAACGGTTTTAGAAACCATATCTTGTTTTCTATCCAATGCTATATGGTTATATGCATATAGTAACAGCAATAATTGAATAAGAGGCAGTTTAGTCTGTAGAGGCAATTATGCTAATGCGAAATAGCACCCCCTGTATTCTCAAGAAGTTAACACAGCGCGCCTCCAACCCGGAAGCCAGCCGCACCAATGTGTCGGAGGAAACACCGTGTACCTGGCCCCCTTGGCTGGCGCGCACTGCGCCCGGCCCGCCACAGGAGTCGCTGGAGCGCGATGAGACAAGGATATCCCTACCGGCCAAACCCTCCCTACCCCGGACGACGCTATGCCAATTGTGCGTCGCCCCACGGACCTCCCGGTCGCGGCCGGCTGCGACAGAGCCTGGGCGCGAACCCAGAGACTCTGGTGGCGCAGTTAGCACTGCGATGCAGTGCCCTAGACCACTGCGCCACCCGGGAGGCCCTAGAACAGACTCAATTAATCAGGGCATTGACTACAAGGTGTCAAAAGCATTCCACAGGGATGCTGGCCCATGTTGACTCCAATGTTTCCCACAGTTCTATCAAATTTGATGGACCATTCTTGATACACATGGGAAACATACACAATACATGTCTCAATTGTCTCAAGGCTTAAAACTCCTTCTTTAACCTGTCTCCTCCCCTTCATCTATACTGATTGATGAGGATTTAACAGGTAACATCAACAAGGAATGATAGCTTTTACGTGGATGTCATGGAAAGAGCAGGTGTTCTTAATGTTTTGTACACTCAGTGTATATCTCTGTCACTCTATTGAATAAGTTGTATTTTCACAACAGAGGGGTAAGTGGTAAGTAAATTCCTCTCTATTGTCTATTATACATTTATTATACAATTATACAATTATATCTCCTTCTTCTTTTATATCTCCTTCTTCAGTAATAGAGGAGATGATGAGAGAAAAGTAAAGCATTGGAATCCGCAGAATCTGGACTAAGCCAACATCATGTATCAACATAAAATACGCAAACATGGAGAATGTCCAAAAATGCAAACATTCCTCACACAAACCCAGCCAATCACTTCCAGCTTTTAGTCCAGGGTTCCCTTGGCTACCTTCTGTTGGTCATACAACACCTGTGTTTGTGTTCAACACCCGGCAACGCAGACAGGTTTAAAAATCCCACCATGGAAAGAAGGGATGTAGGGAGGGAGGAAGGAAGGGAAAAGCAGGAGGGGGGGGGGGGTGAGGGAAAAGGGAGGCAGAGATGGAGGGATGGAGTGATGTGTGTAAAAGTTAATAGTTTTATTGCCAGTCTTTGGTCTGCTGCGTCAGTTTGGCAGCTGCTGCCAACACAGGCTTCCAGTTCAGCAGACATCTGCATGTCCTAAAGTAATCAGCCAGTCCAGAGATGGACAAGAGGGAAAGGAGGGAGAGAGAGAGAGAGAGAGAGAGAACATTTGAATGTGAAAAGAAAACATGAGAGAAATACAGAAGAATACAAAGGAAGAGAGAAAACGAGAGAAAGAGAGAAATAGGGGAGAGATAGAGAGAAGGAAAAAGGAACAACAACAGAGAGACAGAGAGAGATAAATGGATAGAAGCCGAGTGAGACCAATAGAGAGAGGGAGGGACAGCAAAACTCATCCTTAGATGGCTGACTATCTGACAGTGTGAGGCATATTTATTACGTTGCCTACATTTGTAATTGATTTCCTTTGTGGATTTACACCCAGCCAATGAAATTGATGTCTTGCACACTTGCATAATTCATTTTGTGTATGCAGAATGCAAAGATTTTACTCGAAGAACATTCTTTGTCAGCTACCAACTAATTGACTTTATAGTGTTTTATGGCCTCTATCTTTGCATCACAATTGGCACCCTATTCCTTAAATAGTGCACTTATTTTGACCAGAGCCCTTTTTGAGAGAAAGGCTATAATTTAATCCACACAAAACCAAAGAAGATACCAATAAAATTGAGCAAACTACATAGGAAAGATATCAGTATTTGCTAGATGTCTATGTTGTACTAAAGTAATCTTACCGTTTGTGCTGTAGGCCTATGTAGCTGAATACCAAAACAGTGATTTCTCACTGGACGTTTCAGGTGGTCTATAGATATCTCTATAATGAAAACGTCCATAGTTGATTGGATTTAGTTATCTCCATAATTGTTTTAATTATATTGCAAAACTAAACCTCAAGGCAGAAGGGAAAAACCTACCAATTGATGACTGGTTGATTGTCATCGAGTTAAAGAACAATAAACAGAACTATATCAACGGTTTATCAGAGGTCACTCTGTAATCAGACACAAAAGTGTGTGTTGTCACGGCAACAATCTATTATCACTTCAGCTGTCAATCAAGGGTTTATCTTTCATAAACTTTTCGGGAAACAGAGGGGTAAGTCACATTGAAAACATTCATACACTGTGAAACATTTTCTGTAAAATGCACAGTAACTTACTGGCAGAAATTGACAACTAAGTAATTGTTATTTATTTTACAGTCCAGCTACTGTAATCAATTTCATGGTACCCACAATGTTACTCTAATTTAATGTACAGTACTAGGTCAGTTACTGTAATCACATTTTTAATTACCCAGTTACATTTTACCAAGTGTTCTTCGCAGGTTTTCATATTTACATTCACATTCACATGTTGGTCATTTAACAGGCTCCCTTGTCCTTACAAACTTACAGTCGGTGCATTCAACCTAGCTCGCAAAAAAAACTAAAATATATCACAGTTACAGCAAGTAATAATTATTCTGTAACAGTTACTGAAAATGTTGTTGTATACTGAACCAAAAAATAAACGCCACATGTAAAGTGTTGGTCCCATTTTTCATGAGCTGAAATAAAAGATCCCAGAAATGTTCCATATTCACAAAAAGCGTATTTTTCTCAAATTTCTTTACATCCCTGTTAGTGAGCATTTCTCCTTTGCCAAGATAATCCATATACCAGACAGGTTGGCTGCTTGGAATTGATATATTACAGCATATTATTAAACACTAAGGGTTTTATATTTCTTCCACTTCTAGAAGCCCAAACAAAGGCTTCCAAACTGGCTGTGATTACATGGCAAAAAAGATCAACTAGACATTGTTAAATATTCAACCATTAAGGTTTAAGACCCACTGCCCCTATGATCTGTCCCCTACAGGTATATACATTTAGGGTATATACATTTTTTGGGAACTACTACCACATACCACTTAAATTGGTACAGGACTCTCACTAACGGGTTGCAAAAAATATAGCAAATTACAAGGCACACCTTAAAATATCTTAATGTGCCAGCGATATTTTCCCCTCCCACAATATTTTTCCACAATGCACCATAATTTACTGTATGCTGGATTAAATATACAACAAAACTGCAATACAGTACTTTATTGTTGAATTGTATTCCTGCAAAATTCCTGCAAAATGACCTCCAGCAGGCCACAAATGTGCATGTGGCTGCTCAAACGGTCAGAAACAGACTCCATGAGGGTGGTATGAGGGCCCGACGTCCACAGGTGGGGGTTGTGCTTACAGCCCAACACCGTGCAGGACGTTTGGCATTTGCCAGAGAACACCAATATTGGCAAATTCGCCTTTGGCGCCCTGTGCTCTTCACAGATGAGAGCAGGTTCACACTGAGCACATGAGCACATGTGACAGACGTGACAGAGTCTGGAGACGCCGTGGAGAACGTTCTGCTGCCTGCACCATCCTCCAGCATGACCGGTTTGGCGGTGGGTCAGCCATGGTGTGGGGTGGCATTTCTTTGTGGGGCCGCACAGGCCTCCATGTGCTCGCCAGAGGTAGCCTGACTGCCATTAGGTACCGAGATGAGATCCTCAGAGACCTTGTGAGACCATATGCTGACACATGCACATTTGTGGCCTGCTGGAGGTCATTTTGCAGGGCTCTGGTAGTGCTCCTCCCTGCACAAAGACGGAGGTAGCGGTCCTGCTGCTGGGTTGTTGCCCTCCTACGGCCTCCTCCACGTCTCCTGATGTACTGGCCTGTCTCCTGGTAGCGCCTCCATGCTCTGAACACTACGCTGACAGACAGAGCAAACCTTCTTGCCACAGCTCGCATTGATGTGCCATCCTGGATGAGCTGCACTACCTGAGCCACTTGTGTGGGTTGTAGACTCCGTCTCATGCTACCACTAGAGTGAGAGCACCGCCGGCATTCAAAAGTGACCAAAACATCAGCCAGGAAGCATAGGAACTGAGAAGTGGTCTGTGGTCACCACCTGCAGAATCACTCCTTTATTGGGGGTGTCTTGCTAATTGCCTATAATTTCCACCTTTTGTCTATTCCATTTGCACAACAGCATGTAAAATTTATTGTCAATCAGTGTTGCTTCCTAAGTGGACAGTTTGATTTCACAGAAGTGTGATTGACTTGGAGTTACATTGTGTTGTTTAAGTGTTCCCTTTAATTTTTTGAGCAGTGTATATTACAGCATATATACCAGGTGATATTTTGTGCTTTAGGCCTTAACTAACAAAGGCTTAGACAGGATTACAGGGGACATGGCTAGCCACTCAGCCATTAAAGGTTTGAGACATGCTGCCACTTTGATCTGTCCCTTATATACATTCAATTGTAAGGAAACCAGTACCACATATCAGTTCAATTTGTACAGCAGTCCCATAAGTGGGTGCAACAAATATAGCCTCTTACAATATGTACCTCAAAATATGTTCATGAATCAGAAAAAACATTATCATTTACCCACTAGTGTTCAAAATATTTTTGGCATTTCATAAATGCAGTATGGAACTGTAATCTGAATTACAGTAAATTACTGGCAGTAATTGGCCAATAAATTACTGTAGATTTTCAGGACAAGGTTTGTAGAATACCTAAAATACAGTATATTACTGTATTCTGTGGGTGTACAGCATTCTCACTCATGGCTACTACAAATATAGCTACTTACAAGGCAAGCCTTAAAATATGTTAATGAGCCAGAGACTCTTTTCTCGCCCACAACATTTTCTGCAATGCACCATAATTAATTCTGTAAAACACATTTAAGGTATTTTACTGTGTATTCTACAGCGTTCTACTGTTGAAATGACAGAAATGTCTTACAGTGTGGGAAGTGACATTTTGTTACTTCTACAAACATATGTTAGACTACTTAGAAATACAAAAAGCTGAAAATCAATGATCTATCTCTCTCTCTCTCTATATTTTGTTTATTTTATTAGGCTTGTACACATACATGTCACAAACTATAGGTAAAGCTGTATCCACAGAACCCATCTGGCCTGATGGTTATCACCTGCATGTCAATGGCTCCTTAAATAACTATTACCTGCACTTCCTCCAGTCAGCCGGTGACCATTAACACTATATTCATTGTGTCAATCAGGTGTTTCCAGGTGTTGAGTGTTTTGTGTGTGTGTGTTTCTGTGTGTCTTTGTATTAGTGTGTGTGCCCGCGTGTGGGTGTCTGTGAGTGCCTGCGTGTGTGTACGTGCGTCCGTTAGTGTGTGTGTGTGTTTCTGTGTGTCTTTGTGTTAGTGTGTGTGCCCGCGTGTGGGTGTCTGTGAGTGCCTGCGTGTGTGTGCGTGCGTCCGTTAGTGTGTGTGTGTGTGTTTCTGTGTGTCTTTGTATTAGTGTGAGTGCCTGCGTGTGGGTGTCTGTGAGTGCCTGCGTGTGTGTGCGTGCGTCCGTTAGTGTGTGTGTGTGTGTTTCTGTGTGTCTTTGTATTAGTGTGAGTGCCTGCGTGTGGGTGTCTGTGAGTGCCTGCGTGTGTGTACGTGCGTCCGTTAGTGTGTGTGCCCGCGTGTGGGTGTCTGTGAGTGCCTGCGTGTGTGTACGTGCGTCCGTTAGTGTGTGTGAGTGGACAGGTGAACCTGGGAGTATATGTATTCTCTGAACAGTTGTCTTTCCTTCCTGCATCCTCCATGCCCCTCCAGGGGGTAGGCTGCTTGAGGGACTGTGAAAGTGTGTCAGGCAGTGAGTCATAGTGCCTTAGAGGGGGAGAACTAAGACGTGTAGGGTAGTGTTGCTGCCACACTGATCCTCAGAGGTGAAGACATCAGATGAAGGATAGTACAGTGTTCCAATACCATGTGATGTGATATGCGATACAACACCATTATGATAGCGTTATTGTCAAATCATGTATAATCGTTTTTTGTTCAGGTCACACATATAAACCCAGTTCTATCACCACTGTCTGTCTGTCTCAGAGCAGGATATGTTTGTCTGTCTGTCTGTCTCTGAGCAGGATATGTGTTGTCTGTCTGTCTGCCTGTCTGTCTGTCTGTCTGTCTGTCTCTGAGCAGGATATGTTTTGTCTGTCTGTCTGTCTCTGAGCAGGATATGTGTTGTCTGTCTGTCTGTCTGTCTGTCTGTCTGTCTGTCTCTGAGCAGGATATGTGTTGTCTGTCTGTCTGTCTGTCTGTCTGTCTCAGAGCAGGATATGTGTTGTCTGTCTGTCTGTCTGTCTGTCTGTCTGTCTGTCTGTCTGTCTCAGAGCAGGATATGTTTTGTCTGTCTGTCTGTCTGTCTGTCTGTCTGTCTGTCTCAGAGCAGGATACGTGTTGTCTGTCTGTCTGTCTGTCTGTCTGTCTGTCTGTCTGTCTGTCTGTCTGTCTGTCTGTCTGTCTGTCTGTCTGTCTGTCTGTCTGTCTCAGAGCAGGATACGTGTTGTCTGTCTGTCTGTCTGTCTGTCTGTCTGTCTGTCTCAGAGCAGGATACGTGTTGTCTGTCTGTCTGTCTGTCTGTCTGTCTGTCTGTCTGTCTGTCTGTCTGTCTGTCTGTCTGTCTCAGAGCAGGATACGTGTTGTCTGTCTGTCTGTCTGTCTGTCTGTCTGTCTGTCTGTCTGTCTGTCTGTCTGTCTGTCTGTCTGTCTGTCTGTCTGTCTCAGAGCAGGATACGTGTTGTGTCTGTTTCTTCAGATTTAGATGCTTTTCTTCGCTACATCGGAGAAAACACACAGCTTCAAGCCCAGTATCAGGAGAATCTCAAGTACCTAGCATGGGAATAGAGAAATACGATTTTTCTGAGAGATATGGAAGGAAAGAAAATAGTTTTTCTTGGAGATTGGGAACAAAAGCATATTTTCCAAAGGATGTTGTTTTTGTATATGTTCAGAGAAATATCGTTGCAAGACTTTTATTCATCTCCCCCAAAACGCACACAACCATGAACACACACACACACACACACACACACACACACACACACACACACACACACACACACACACACACACACACACACACACACACACACACACACACACACACACACACACACACCAAAAAAAAAACATGAATGCACACACACACAACCTTCACACGTTGGTTCTCATGAGGTGAGAAAATGGATTTTAACCTGCGGTGTACCACAATCACACTAGTAAGGGGTTGTTGGTGGGCTAAGAGATGGATCGATCCTAACTTGGCATGTACCACCATTACGCTGTAGGGTTTATTGGCAGGGTGAGGGACATTGATCAATCGTAACACAGCATGTACCACTATTATGACGGAGAGGTGGTGAGAAAGATATTGATCAATGTACTGTACATGATCAGAGAAGAGTGTCCATTTCTCTCTGCCTCCCTCTCTGTCTCCCTCTCAGTTTCTATATCTGTTTTCTACATCTGTTTTCTATTGTTTTTCTATTTGTTTCTCTATCTGTTTAAAAGCTGTTTTATATCTGTTTATGTCACGTTCCTGACCTATTTATGTTAGTTGTTTTGTGTGTTAGTTGGTCAGGACGTGAGGTTGGGTGGGCATTCTATGTTTTCTGTTTCTGTGTTGGTTTTGGGTTACCTGGTATGGCTCTTAATTAGAGGCAGGTGTTTGGCGTTCCTCTAATTAAGAGTTATATTTAGGTAGGCGTTGTCACAGTGTTCGTTGTGGGTGATTGTCTCCTGTGTCAGTATGTATGTTTGTGCCACACGGGACTGTAGCGTTTGTTTGTTTCGTTTCGTTTCGATGTCGTCTGTTTCCTGTACGTGAGTTTATGTTTAGTTATGTAAGTTTATGTTCAGGTTTCGTCAACGTCGTTTTCTTGTTTTGTAGTTTTGAAAGTGTTTTGTTTCGTTTCGTGTTGCCATCGTGTTTATAATAAAGATGGCTTATTTCCCAAATGCTGCGTTTTGGTCTAAAGATCCTTCTCTCCTCACCTCGTCCGAGGATGAGGAGAGCGACAGCCGTTACAGAATCACCCACCACGCTAAGACCAAGCGGCAAGGGAAAACTACACGGAGTAAGGGACAGGAGAGAAAGGAGCAATGGACATGGGATGATGTATTGGACGGAAAGGGTTGCTACACTTGGGAGGAGATCCTGGCTGGTAGGGATCGCCTCCCATGGGAACAGGTGGAGGCACTGAGGAGAGCAGAGGCTACCGGGGAGAGGAACCGGAGCTATGAGGGAACGCGTCTGGCACGGAAGCCCGAAAAGCCCGTAAGTAATTCCCAAAAATTTCTTGGGGGGGGGCTAGGAGGTAGTGGGCCAAGGGCAGGTAGGAGACCTGTGCCCACTTCCCAGGCTTACCGTGGAGAGCGGGAGTACGGGCAGGCGCCGTGTTACGCAGTAGAGCGCACGGTGTCTCCTGTACGAGTGCATAGCCCAGTGCGGGTTATTCCACCTCCCCGCACTGGTAGGGCTAGATTGAGTATTGAGCCAGGTGTCATGAGGCCGGCTCAACGCGTCTGGTCTCCAGTGCGTCTCCTCGGGCCGGCATACATGGCACCGGCCTTACGCATGGTTTCCCCGGTTCGCCTACATAGGCCGGTGCGGGTTATTCCACCTCCCCGCACTGGTCGGGCAACCGGGAGCATTCAACCAGGTAAGGTTGGGCAGGCTCGATGCTTAAGAGTGCCAGTACGTCTCCACGGTCCGGTATTTCCGGCACTACCTCCCCGCCCCAGCCTAGTACCTACAGTGTCTACACTACGCACTAGGCTACCAGTGCGTATCCTGAGCCCTGTTCCTCCTCCACGCACTCTCCCTGTAGTGCGTGTATCTAGCCCGGTGCTTCCAGTTCCGGCCCCACGCACTAAGCTACCAGTGCGTCTCCAGAGCCCTGTACAAACTGTATCTTCTCCCCCTACTAATCCTGATGTGCTTGTCCTCAGCCCGGCGTCACCAGTGCCGGTACCACGCATCAGTTATAGAGTGGGCTTTGAGAATACAGTGTGCCCTGTCCCTGCTCCCCGCACTAGTAGGAAGGTGCTTATCCTTAGCCCGGTGCCTCCAGTTCCGGCACCACGCACCAGGTCTACAGTGCACCGTATCCGGCCAGAGCCATCCGTCTCCCCAGCGCCATCTGAGCCATCCGTCTCCCCAGCGCCATCTGAGCCATCCGTCTCCCCAGCGACATCTGAGCCATCCGTCTCCCCAGCGCCATCTGAGCCATCCGTCTCCCCAGCGCCGTCTGAGCCATCCGTCTGCCAGGAGCCTGCAAAGCCGCCCGTCTGCCATGAGCCTGCAAAGCCGCCCGTCTGCCATGAGCCTACAGAGCCGTCAGCCAGACAGGAGCCGCTAGAGCCGTCAGCCAGACAGGAGCCGCTAGAGCCGTCAGCCAGACAGGATCTGCCAGAGCCGCCAACCAGACAGGATCTGCCAGAGCCGCCAACCAGACAGGATCTGCCAGAGCCGCCAACCAGACAGGATCTGCCAGAGCCGCCAACCAGACAGGATCTGCCAGAGCCGCCAACCAGACAGGATCTGCCAGAGCCGCCAGCGAGCCATGAGCAGCCAGAGCCGTCAGAGCGCCATGAGCAGCCAGAGCCGTCAGAGCGCCATGAGCAGCCAGAGCCGTCAGAGCGCCATGAGCAGCCAGAGCCGTCAGAGCGCCATGAGCGTCGAGAGCCGTCAGCCTGCCATGAGCGTCGAGAGCCGTCAGCCTGCCATGAGCGTCGAGAGCCGTCAGCCTGCCATGAGCGTCGAGAGCCGTCAGCCTGCCATGAGCGTCGAGAGCCGTCAGCCTGCCATGAGCGTCGAGAGCCGTCAGCCTGCCATGAGCGTCGAGAGCCGTCAGCCTGCCATGAGCGTCGAGAGCCGTCAGCCTGCCATGAGCGTCGAGAGCCGTCAGCCAGCCATGAGCGTCGAGATTCGTCAGTCAGCCATGAGCTGCCCTTCAGCCTGAAAAGGCTAGATACCCAGAACTGCCCATCAGTCCAGAGCTGTCTCTCTGTCCGGAGCTGCCTTTCAGTCCGGAGTTGCCCCTCTATCCTGATCTCCCTCTCTATCTTCATCTACCTCTATATTCTTATCTATCCCTCTGTCTTGATTTATCTCTCTGTCCCGGTGTTGTCCTTATTAGGTATGTTATTAAGAGGATTTTGTGGGGGAAAAAAGAGGGTGGACATTCTTGGAGTGAGGAAGCTAGGATGGATTATGGTGGGGTGGGAACCGCGCCCGGAGCCTGAGCCACCACCGTGGTTAGATGCCCACCCAGACCCTCCCCTAGACTTTGTGCTGGTGCGTCCGGAGTTCGCACCTTGTGGGGGGGGTAATGTCACGTTCCTGACCTATTTATGTTAGTTGTTTTGTGTGTTAGTTGGTCAGGACGTGAGGTTGGGTGGGCATTCTATGTTTTCTGTTTCTGTGTTGGTTATGGGTTACCTGGTATGGCTCTTAATTAGAGGCAGGTGTTTGGCGTTCCTCTAATTAAGAGTCATATTTAGGTAGGCGTTGTCACAGTGTTCGTTGTGGGTGATTGTCTCCTGTGTCAGTATGTATGTTTGTGCCACACGGGACTGTAGCGTTTGTTTGTTTCGTTTCGTTTCGATGTCGTCTGTTTCCTGTACGTGAGTTTATGTTTAGTTATGTAAGTTTATGTTCAGGTTTCGTCAACGTCGTTTTCTTGTTTTGTAGTTTTGAAAGTGTTTTGTTTCGTTTCGTGTTGCCATCGTGTTTATAATAAAGATGGCTTATTTCCCAAATGCTGCGTTTTGGTCTAAAGATCCTTCTCTCCTCACCTCGTCCGAGGATGAGGAGAGCGACAGCCGTTACAGTTTATCTTTTTCTGTATCTGTTTTCTATCTGTTTCTCTATCTGTTTCTCTATATATTTTCTATCTGTTTCTCTATCTGTTAAAAGCTGTTTTCTATCTGTTTAAAAGCTGTTTTCTATCTGTTTTCTATCTGCTTTCTATATGTTTTCTGTTTCTCTATCTGTTTCTCTAACTGTTATAAAAATATTTGTATCTGTTTATCTGTTTCTCTATCTGTTATAAAAAATATTTAAATATGTTTATCTGTTTCTCGATCTATTTTCTATCTGTTTTCTATTTGTTTCTCTATCTGTTTCTATCTGTTTTAGTTTTCTGTTTTCTATCTGTTTTCTATGTTTTCTGTTTCTCTATCTGTTTCTCTATCTGTTTTCTATCTGTTTCTCTATCTGTTTTCTATCTGTTTCTCTATCTGTCTTTTCTCTATCTGTTTCTCTATCTGTTTCTCTATCTGTTTCTCTATCTGTTTCTCTATCTGTTTCTCTATCTGTTTCTCTATCTGTGTTTTCTCTATCTGTGTTTTCTCTATCTGTGTTTTCTCTATCTGTGTTTTCTCTGTTTATCTGTTTTCTATCTGTTTCTTACTCTCGTTCTCGCCATTATCTTTAACTCTCATTAATTTTCTCTCTCTCTGTTTTTCTCACTTTTCACTCACACACCTCTCTCCATGTGGATAAATAGAGCTGTATGGAATCTCCTAGGAGAGGATGTGCGTGTGTGTGTGTGTGTGTGTGTGTGTGTGTGTGTGTGTGTGTGTGTGTGTGTGTGCTCATATGTGTTCACGCACATCTGTGCGTGTGTGCCTGTTTGTTTGTGTGTGTGGTACACAGGGAACACTTGTGCAGACATGGAGAGGAGGAGAAAACCATTACAGATAGGGCATATCCTCCCAGTCTGCTGCGACACTGGAGAACTCAGCCAGTCAACCAAAGCTGCTTTATCTGCCCCCAGGTACACAAAGGAAATACACGGCCCTCGTCTCAGAATGTTCACACACACACAGAAAGTGTGCATATACACACACACACAGATACATGAGTGCAGACAGACAAACATTCACATACAAGACAACACACACATGCATGCCACACAATACAAAACAACACTTATCTCTGTTATAAAATAAACATGGACACAAAGTGGGGCTCTCAAGAACAACATATCTTTGTCCACTTTCACATTTGATCAATTTAATAGACACTTATCCAGAGCAACTTACAGTCAGTGTATTCATCTTAAAATATCTAGGTGGGACAACCACACATCCCAGTCAAGTACATTTTTCCTCAAAAAAGTAGCAAAGTCAGAGCTAGTAAGGGGGGAAAAAGGCAAGTGTGAATGTTAGTTCACGAAAGGCTATTATTATTATTTTCAACTGTTATGGATCTAGATATAAAAGAAACTGGGAGATATTGATTGGATTTTTTGAGAGTTGTGTTGTATTGTTGGGAGATATTGATGGCTATTTAAAGGAGGAGAGTTGTGTTGTATTGTTGGGAGATATTGATGGATGTTTAAAGGAGGAGAGTTGTGTTGTATTATTGGGAGATATTGATGGATGTTTAAAGGAGGAGAGTTGTGTTGTATTATTGGGGGATATTGATGGATGTGTTAAAGGAGAAGAGTTGTGTTGTATTATTAGTCCATCACAACAGTCTCTCTCCCTCTCTCCCTCTCTCTCCCTCTCTCTCCCCCTTCCACTCACTCTCACTGACAGCCTGATCCAGGGCTGGCATTTGATGACACCTGGAGTCCACATGTAATCTCTTTCCTGAGATAACACTGCGCCGGAGGGGAGGAGGGGGGAAGATAAGCAGCATCGCACCGTCACGCCACACCGCTACTCTTATGATGAAGTGGTCTAGGCAATAACATTACAGCCACAGCGAGACGCCACTGCCTCTCACGTGTGCTACCTACTGCATCTCTCCCCGTAAAACACAAGAAAGCCTTCAAGCCTTATCAGGTCAAGAGTCAAGGATGGGAACCAAGAAAACAGAGCTATTGTATGCAGCTGACATTCTCTTCTTTAGCGGACAAGGTGGGGGAAGATGTATGCGGTGACACCAGACAGGCAGCCCCAAGTACCCGGAGACAAAGTCCCCGTGCTTCAGAGTATCTGTTCAATCTTTATTGGTGGATTTTCATTTAGGATAAGTCATTGACTGGGAAGGGACTACTGGGGGTTGAGCTGGTTTTTGGCCGAGGCTCTACTGTGGAGACTAGGATTCAGTTTGACGAAGGGGGGAATGATAGAGGGAGAGAGGGGGTAGAGAGAGAGAGAGGGGGTAGAGAGAGAGAGAGGGGGTAGAGAGAGAGAGAGGGGGTAGAGAGAGAGAGAGGGGGTAGAGAGAGAGAGAGAGAGAGAGAGAGAGAGAGAGAGAGAGAGAGAGAGAGAGAGAGAGAGAGAGAGAGAGAGAGAGAGAGAGAGAGAGAGAGAGAGAGAGAGAGAGAGAGAGAGAGAGAGAGAGAGAGAGAGAGAGAGAGAGAGAGAGAGAGAGAGAGAGAGAGAGAGAGAGATAGATGGTGAGTATGGAGTCTTATTGCCTGTGTTAATAGACAGCTCCCTCAGGTGCAGGGGATATTAAGCCCTTTGGAGATAGATGACACGTATATTGTTGTTGTGTTGAGCTCTCTTTCTCACTCACATATGTCCACAGATTTACTCTCTCTCTCTCTCTCTCTCTCTCTCTCTCTCAGTTAAATTACAGATTATGTGACACATTGCCATGGAAATAAATCACATATTGGTCCTATTTTTGCGATCACAATCTAATTTGTCAGGCGGTATATAGTGTGTAGTGTACAGATGCATGTGGACTACATTTGGATCAAATGCACCCTGCAGCAAGCGTGGGCTACTGTAGTAGTGAAGAAAAATGAAGAAAATCAAAGAAAAGGTTGGCGGCTAAAGAGAGTTTTCTACTGCTATTGCTGAGCATTAACCAACATTTTGCTTATTTTAAACAACTAATTGACTGACATTGGATCAATTATTTGAATTCCATTTCGAATTCCAACTGTGCAATGTAGTAGGGAGTAGTAGTTTCCAAAAGGCCAATTCGACACAGTTTAGTACAGGAAATGTGGTTATTAACTACAATGGCCATAATACATTGCACGCCTACTTGTCTGGTTTCCACTAGTTATCGATAGAGAGCGGTTGCTTCAAGAGGTATCAATACCTGAAAATACATGATCTAAGTAATTGATAGTTGATATTCAGCATTCTTAAAAGTATGCCGAGGGATTTTATCAGACAGCATAGGCAGCAGCTCTATAGAGGTTAGATGATGACAGGCATTGCAAAGCAAAAGGATTACGATTTCACAAGTGTGTTCTGGCGTTGAGGCCTGCAGGGAAACTGGCGTTGACATACAGTATGAGGAGACATCTATCCTCTGGGAACAAATAGAGGAGGAGAGGAGGAAAACCGACAAAGCTGTGGGGAGAAAAGAGAAGGATGTGATTATTCTGTCATACAGTTTTAGTTGCATATCACGTACACACACACACACACACACACACACACACACACACACACACACACTTATATATGCATAAACACACTTACACACTCATTTGCATACTGAGAAAAACGCACCCACATACAGAGCACACACACACCTAAAATGCACACGCACGCACGCAAACACACACACACTCATTTGCACATTGTGAAAACCTCACACCCACATACCGTGCACACACAAACACACACACACAAACACACTGATATAAAACACACAGACACACACATCTCCGCTAGGTGATGTCAGCCTCTTAGGTGGAGCCCCGTGGGATCTGACATTTTCCGCACCAGCACCTGTCACCTGAAACGCACACAAGAAACAAATGAGCATATCAACCTCTCCCCTCCACTTCCTCGGTGTTTTTCCCCTCTCCCTCCCTCTCTCTATCTCTCTTTCAATTGCCAGATGTGTCAAGCCAGTGAGGTATGGTAATTCTGCACCTCAAGACATGCTCACTTACTCAAGGAGCTGTTTTAGCAGTTTCCTTGCTGCACACCCATAAGCTTAGGTTGGCTGGAAACTGACAAAAAAGAAACACCACCAGTCTGTGCCTTTGTCTCACTGAAGCAAGGTGAATGACAGGGATTGACAATATGGAATGTCACACTTGGAGAGAAGACTGGGAAAGAGTCTGAACAGAGAGCAAATAGTGAGGGAAGTAAAACATTGCAAGTGAGAGATGTGAGACAGAGGTAGAAACTATGGGAGATGGGAAACGAAAACGAGCAAGCCATGGAGAGGAGGAGGAAGGGAAGAGCGAGAGAGAGAGAAAGAGAGAGAGAGAGAGAGAGAGAAAGAGAGAAAGTGAGAGAAAGGACCGGGAGAAGCTCACAAAAATTGGGGCAAGGGTACAAATGAAACAGCTACATGGCTGAGGTGGCCTGTGTGTTCACGAGTGAGTGGAGACAGGGATTACTGTAAAACAGTGTGTGTATGTGATATGTGTGTGCATTAATTTTTAAGTGTGTATTTGCATACATTTTCCTTCTCTCTTTCTCTCTGAGGCTCTATCTATCTTTCTCTTCACATCTCCTTCGCTCTGTCTAAATAAACATAACAATGTTTCTTATTTATTTTCACGTTCCTCTCATCTTCTTTTCCTTCACCGCTTCCTCTCCTTCACTGCTTTCTCTCCTTCAATGCTTCCTCTCCTTCACTGCTTCCTCTCCTTCACTGCTTTCTCTCCTTCAATGCTTCCTCTCCTTCAATGCTTCCTCTCCTTCACTTGTTCCTCTCCTTCACTGCTTTCTCTTTTTCACTGCTTTCTCTTTTTCACTGCTTCCTCTCCTTCAATGCTTCCTCTCCTTCACTTGTTCCTCTCCTTCACTGCTTCCTCTCCTATGCTTCCTCTCCTTCCCTGCTTCCTCTCCTTCCCTGCTTGATCTCCGTCACTGCTTCCTCTCAGGAAAGGTTTGAATGAAGGCAGCATGTACTTTTCAGGTAAAAGGCATGGAAGTAAAAAGTAAACTGACATGATTTTGGAGATTTTTCTGAATAAAATATGACGATGCACTCATTACCAGTTACTTTTAGCACCCAGTTGTTGATCTATGAATTCAATATTACATTAATATTAGGCAACCCATTGATTCATTGCAATGCAGAGGCATCCATCAGTCTGTTTATTGGTCAGTGAGACGTGTTCTATTTGCTTATGCCACAACCCCTAAATCTAGCAGAGTTTCCTTTGTCTTACCATGCCAAGGGAAAGGGCACATTAATAAACAAGGGAATATCAATGTCTTCTTCCAGACCTGTAATTTATGGAGTCTTTAGACTGGAATCTATCTGTGTGTTTACTTCCTTAAGGACATTGTTTTTATGTGTTTAGATGATGATGATGATGATCTACAGCGCATCATGTCCCTTTATCTCTGAGCCACGATCAGTATGAAGATGACTGGAAGAGCTAGAGGAGTGGGAGGAGGAGGGGAGAGAGATGATAGAGGGGGAGATTGGAGATTGGAGAGTAGAAGAGGGATGGTGAGAAGAAGGCAGAGGGTGTCACGATCGTATGGCGGATTGACGGACCAAAATGCAGCAGTTGGAAAATAAGCCATCTTCTTTTATTAACACCACGAAGATGAACACGACACAAAACTCTATACAAACTAACAAAACAACAAAACGACCGTGAAGCTACAAACGTTGTGCACATACATACAGGCTACAAACGTTCTACATAGACAATTACCCACAACCAATGAGAGCCTATGGCTACCCTAAATAAGGCTCCCAATCAGAGACAACCGAAATCAGCTGTCTCTAATTGGGAACTCATTCAGGTAACCATAGACTCTCCTAGATAACTAACCAACATAGACAACGCTAGACATCTACACTCAACACAAAACCATATACTACACCCCATAACCCCTTTACCATATAAACACCCAACACCAACAAAACATAAACATTCCCCATGTCACACCCTGACCTAACTAAAATAATAAAGAAAACAAAGAATACTAAGGCCAGGGCGTGACATAACCCCCCCCTTGAGGCGCGAACTCCGGGCGCACCATACACAGTCTAGGGGAGGGTCTGGGTGGGCTTCCCTCCACGGTGGCGGCTCCGGCTCTGGTCGCGGTCCCCACAGTACCTAACCACCTCCTAGGCTTCCTCCAAACGACCCCCCTCCACATTAACCCCATTGTATTAAGGGGCAGTTCCGGACTAAGGGACAGCTCCGGACTAAGGTCCAGTACCAGGGTAAGGGGCAGTACCAGGATCAGGGGCAGCACCAGGGTAAGGGGCAGCACCAGGGTAAGGGGCAGCACCAGGGTAAGGGGCAGCACCAGGGTAAGGGGCAGCACCAGGGTAAGGGGCAGCACCAGGGTAAGGGGCAGCACCAGGGTAAGGGGCAGCTCCAGGGTAAGGGGCAGCTCCGGACTGATGAATGGCAGCTCCGGACTGAGGGACTGCAGCTCCGGACTGAGGGACTGCAGCTCCGGACTGAGGGACGGCCCATGGCTGGCTGACAGATCTGGCTGCTCATGGCTGGCTAACGGATCTGGCTGCTCATGGCTGGCTAACGGATCTGGCTGCTCATGGCTGGCTGACGGATCTGGCTGCTCATGGCTGGCTGACGGATCTGGCTGCTCATGGCTGGCTGACGGATCTGGCTGCTCATGGCTAGCTGACGGATCTGGCTGCTCATGGCTAGCTGACGGATCTGGCTGCTCATGGCTAGCTGACGGATCTGGCTGCTCATGGCTAGCTGACGGATCTGGCTGCTCATGGCTAGCTGACGGATCTGGCTGCTCATGGCTGGCTGACGGATCTGGCTGCTCATGGCTAGCTGAGGGATCTGGCTGCTCATGGCTAGCTGACGGATCTGGCTGCTCATAGCTAGCTGACGGATCTGGCTGCTCATGGCTGGCTGACGGATCTGGCTGCTTATGGCTGGCTGACTGATCTGGCTGCTCCTGTCTGGTTGGCGGCTCTGGCAGATCCTGTCTGGTTGGCGGCTCCGGCAGATCCTGTCTGGTTGGCGGCTCTGGCAGATCCTGTCTGACGGGCGGCTCTAGCGGCTCCTGTCTGGCGGACGGCTCTAGCGGCTCCTGTCTGGCGGACGGCTCAGTGGGCTCATGGCAGACGGGCGGCTTTGCAGGCTCATGGCAGACGGGCGGCTTTGCAGGCTCATGGCAGACGGATGGCTCAGATGGCGCTGGGGAGACGGATGGCTCAGATGGCGCTGGGGAGACGGATGGCTCAGATGGCGCTTGGCAGACGGGCAGTTCAGTCATTGCTGTGCAGACGGCAGACTCCTGCCGGCTGAGGCGCACTGTAGGCCTGGTGCGTGGTGCCGGGACTGGTGGCACCGGGCTGGGGACACGCATCTCAGGGCTAGTGCGGGGAGCAGCAACAGGACGCACAGGACTCTGGGGACACACAGGAGGCTTGGTGCGTGGTTTAGACACTGGTGGTAAAGGGCTGGAGACACGCACCATATAGCTAGTGCGTGGAGGAGGCACTGGTGGTACTGGGTTGGGGCGGGGAGGTGGCGCCGGAAATACCGGACCGTGCAGGCGTACTGGCTCCCTTGAACGCCGAGCCTGCCCAGTGCGGGGAGGTGGAATAACCCGCACCGGCCTATGTAGGCGAACCGGGGACACCATGCATAAGGCTGGTACCATGTACGCCGGCCCGAGGAGACGCACTGGTGACCAGATGCGTTGGGCCGGCTTCATGACATACGGCTCAACGCTCAGTCTAGCCCGGCCGATACGTGGAGCTGAAATGTACCGAACCGGGCTATGCACGCGTACAGGAGACACCGTGCGCTCTACTGCGTAACACGGTGTCTGCCCGTACTCTCGCTCTCCACGGTAAGTACAGGGAGTAGGCGCAGGTTTCCTACCTGACTTCGCCACACTCCCTTTAAGGCCCCCCCCAAGAAATTTTTGGGTTGTACTCACGGGTTTCCAGCCTTGTCTCCGTGCTGCCTCCTCATATCGCCTCCTCTCGGCTTTAGCTGCCTCCAGCTCTTCACGAGGAAGGCGATATTCTCCCGGTTGAACCCACGGCCCCTTACCATCCAGTATCTCCTCCCATGTCCATGAATCCTGTGTAGGTAGGTCCTGTTGCCGCTTTCCATGCCGCTTGGTCCTATGGTGGGTAATTCTGTCACGATCGTATGGCGGATTGACGGACCAAAATGCAGCAGTTGGAAAATAAGCCATCTTCTTTTATTAACACCACGAAGATGAACACGACACAAAACTCTATACAAACTAACAAAACAACAAAACGACCGTGAAGCTACAAACGTTGTGCACATACATACAGGCTACAAACGTTCTACATAGACAATTACCCACAACCAATGAGAGCCTATGGCTACCCTAAATAAGGCTCCCAATCAGAGACAACCGAAATCAGCTGTCTCTAATTGGGAACTCATTCAGGTAACCATAGACTCTCCTAGATAACTAACCAACATAGACAACGCTAGACATCTACACTCAACACAAAACCATATACTACACCCCATAACCCCTTTACCATATAAACACCCAACACCAACAAAACATAAACATTCCCCATGTCACACCCTGACCTAACTAAAATAATAAAGAAAACAAAGAATACTAAGGCCAGGGCGTGACAGAGGGGTAGAAAGAGGATGACAAGGAGGAGTAGAAGAGGGGTGATGAGAAAAAAGAAGAGGGGTAGAAAGAAGATGATGATAAGAGGAGGAGGAAGACAATGAGGATGTGAATGACATGTATGGGATTGGAGTAGAAGTGGAAGAGAGGGGGATGAGAAACATTGATGTGTAGTGTAGAGGTATTGATCCTTGTGATGGTGATGTCTTTTTAAAGATTGTTATAACCAGGAGCTCCTTGTCAGGACAACGACAAATGGGGTACCCTGTCTTTGGGGAGGAAGGGAGGTGGAAGAAATGAAGAAAGGGGGTGAGGGGTAGAGGAAGTAGGTCTAGAGAAGGAGGAGATGAGGATGATTGTGAGACTGCCAAAGTGCTGAGGATGTTGTATGGTGCTTCCAGGAACGTGAGGCCTTGCCCTTTCTCTTTCAAAGCCCACTTAGGGTGCTCAGACTGGGGGGACAGAAGAGGAGAGGAGGAAGAGGTATGAATGGAGGTAAGAGGGGGCGATGGAGAACAAACGGGGGTGTTGTTGGGGGGTCTGACCCAGGGGATGGAGTGATGGAAGGAGGGAGGGAAGGAAAGCTGTCGGGAGATGTATGAATCTCTCTACCTGCTACACGGCTACTAACCACTGTCTTTCTCAACCAGGGCACCTGTGATACAAGACAGGATTTGACGTCCATCCATGTCTGAAGATGTCGGGAGATGACGTAGAAACCTGCCACTAGGTGCAGTGTTACCTTCAAGTAGGTTTTGCTAGGGCATTGTGGACGGGGATGGTGGATGGGTGTAAGTATCTGCGTCTGATTCTCTCTCTCTCTGTCCCCACCACACCAATTACAACCACTAACCCCAGTCATCCCTTTATCACTGACTCACCATCTCCCTCCACTCCCTAATGGCCAACACACACACACACACACACACACACACACACACACACACACACACACACACACACACACACACACACACACACACACACACACACACACACACACACACACACACACATACACACACAGTGCATTGCCATTACAGAAATACAACCGCTGACAGCACTCATCTCTCTTTCTCTGACTTTCCCTCTCCTCTCTCCTTCCATCTACAAGGCATAGGGAATGACCAAACCCCTTAACAAGACAGGCAATACCCCCTCTGCCCCCCTAGCCCCCAGGCTTATAGTATGTATCCCCTACCAAGATAGCCATTACATCAGCTGTGGCCTAGGGTCTGTGTCCCAAATGGAACTCTATTCCCAGATAGTGCCCTACTTATTGTCCCTGATCCAAGTACTGCACTATACACTATTAGCAAAAAGGGTTCCAAAAGATTTCTTTGGCAGGTAGAACCCCTTTGGTTCTAGGTATGACCCTTTTCGTTTTCACGTAGAACCTTCTGTAGAAAGGGTTCTACATGAAACCCATAATAGTTCTACCAGAAACCAAAGGGGTTCTACCTGGAACCAAAAATGTTTCTTCAAAGGGTTCTCCTATGGGGACAGCCAAAGAACCATTTGAAGTTCCAGATAGCACCTTTTTCTTTAACAGTGTAGGTGATAGGGTGCCAATTGGGATGCAAACCTAGTGAGCAGCAGGAGGAGCTGGTCTCATATCGAGGCTTCCACTATCACACCTCCATGATGCCTCCCAGGCAGATGCTTATGACCTGACTCATTTCTAAAGTCAATGATCTTACTGCCCCTCAGGAGAATGGTATCAGCCCCATGGAGATAACACAGACCTTGGCTGCCCCCACAGGCATTATGGTACTCCATCACCCAGCCTCTCTTTGAGACACAGGGACTAGAGGACTGTATGGAGTTTGCCTGTGACTGAAGTAATGCGCAGGTCACTGCCTGGCAGGCATCAGAGAGAACCTACTGTATACACTTACACCATCAGACAGGTATATGGTATGATCCATGCTGACACAGACGTTTGCTGCCACTAGATAAAAAAAATTGTCCAGATACTAAACGAGCTTGTCTCTTACTCAGAATGATTGATCTCTGACTGTTAGGTAGTCAAGTTCATTGATAGCCTGCAAACTGTTGACTTGTATAATTTTTGACTTATTTATTGTAAGGGCCAACGTTTGGTTCGTCATACACCCCTTATCAAATGTGATCATGTGGTGGCAAGTTAAGTTATGCCTCGTAGTTCTACAATGGTAGTGGTTATAGGTTTCTACACAGAAAGACGTATCCCTTGGGACTATATGCTATCAAAAAACAACAACATTGGATTTGAGAAGAGATTGTATATCGTCAACATGTCTTTAAAAACACCTCAGAATGGAAACAGTCTCTGTATTTCTGTCTTTGTTTTTCACTATCTAGACCTAAGGGATACATTAGATATAGAGCTGATAACACACACACACACACACACACACACACACACACACACACACACACACACACACACACACACACACACACACACACACACACACACACACACACACACACACACACACACACACACACACACACACACACACACACACACACACCACCATTTCCATAATCCTCTGTAAACACACACATAAAATGTGTATTTGATTATCTCTGACCTTGTAGAACACAGACTGTGATTGACAGGTGCTGCTGGGGCTAAGAGACACATGAACTGTGTGTTTGATGAGCTACCTCTGTCAAGGGGGAAAAGGGGTGAGAGAGTTGAGAGGGGTGAGAGAGGTTAGAGGGGAGGAGGGGGTTGAGAGAGATGAGAGAGGTTAGAGGGAGGAGGGGGGTTGAGAGGGATGAGAGAGGTTATAGGGAGGAGGGGGGTTGAGAGAGATGAGAGAGGTTAGAGGGAGGAGGGGGGTTGAGAGAAATGCGATAGGTTAGAGGGAGGATGGGAGTTGAGAGGGGTGAGAGAGGTTAGACGGAGGAGGGGGGTTGAGAGAGATGAGAGAGGTTAGAGGGAGGAGGGGGGTTGAGAGAGATGAGAGAGGTTAGAGGGAGGAAGGGGGTTGAGAGAGATGAGAGAGGTTAGAGGGAGGAGGGGGGTTGAGAGAGATGAGAGAGGTTAGAGGGAGGAGGGGGGTTGAGAGAGATGAGAGAGGTTAGAGGGAGGAAGGGGGTTGAGAGGGGTGAGAGAGGTTAGAGGGAGGAGGGGGGTTGAGAGGGGTGAGAGAGGTTAGAGGGAGGAGGGGGTTTGAGAGGGGTGAGAGAGGTTATAGGGAGGAGGGGGGTTGAGAGAGATGAGAGAGGTTAGAGGGAGGATGGGGAGGAGGGGTCAGTCGAGAGGGGTAAGGGCAGTTAGAGAGAGGAGAACGTCTAAAGGGGTAAGGGAGGTTAGAGAGAGGAGGAAGTCTAGAGGGGCAAGGGAGGTTAGAGAGAGGAAGAAGTCTAGAGGGGTAAGGGAGGTTAGAGAGAGGAAGAAGTCTAGAGGGGTAAGGGAGGTTAGAGAGAGGAAGAAGTCTAGAGGGGTAAGGGAGGTTAGAGAGAGGAAGAAGTATAGAGGGGTAAGGGAGGTTAGAGAGAGGAAGAAGTCTAGAGGGGTACGGGAGGTTAGAGAGAGGAAGAAGTCTAGAGGGGTAAGGGAGGTTAGAGAGAGGAAGAAGTCTAGAGGGCTAAGGGAGGTTAGAGAGAGGAAGAAGTCTAGAGGGGTAAGGGAGGTTAGAGAGAGGAAGAAGTCTAAAGGGGTAAGGGAGGTTAGAGAGAGGAGGAAGTCTAGAGGGGTAAGGGAGGTTAGAGAGAGGAAGAAGTCTAGAGGGGTAAGGGAGGTTAGAGAGAGGAAGAAGTCTAGAGGGGTAAGGGAGGTTAGAGAGAGGAGGAAGTCTAGAGGGGCAAGGGAGGTTAGAGAGAGGAGGAAGTCTAGAGGGGCAAGGGAGGTTAGAGAGAGGAAGAAGTCTAGAGGGGTAAGGGAGGTTAGAGAGAGGAAGAAGTCTAGAGGGGTAAGGGAGGTTAGAGAGAGGAAGAAGTCTAGAGGGCTAAGGGAGGTTAGAGAGAGGAAGAAGTCTAGAGGGGTAAGGGAGGTTAAAGAGAGGAAAAAGTATAGAGGGGTAAGGGAGGTTAGAAAGCAGGGAGGGGGTTAGAGAAGTGAGGCAGGGGAGATGAGAGCAGTTAGCCAGACAGTGCTAATACGTGTTAGGTTTGGTGGGATAGAGAGAAGGGTGAGAGAGGTAAGCTGGAGAGATGGAGGGATGGAGACGGGGACAGGAGGGAAGACAGCAGAGCACAATGAGTGCAAAGAGTACAATGAACCCGGTATAATTTGGTCTCTCAGTGTGTAGTAGAAGCATGAATGTATGTGTGTGTACGTGCATGTGTGGTGTATGTTTTTATGTGTGTTTGTACTTTCACACTCAGAAAAAAAGTGTACGTGAGGGTACAGTATTGTTCCTTGGGGTACATTCAGAGGTATACATACTGTATAATCTCACATGGTACTGTTCGGTACCTTTTTGGGTACAATGGTGCAATCATCACAAACTCCCAAAAAACCACACCCATCATATTTCCCACCATGTTCTATTGCAGGTTGATTTCTAGAATTGTTTGTGTCAGTATGTGTGTTTTTGCATGGACAGTGATTGATTGATCTTATGCTACACAAAGATAAATAACACACATTTTTCTAACTAATCCAATCTGCTTGTAGTTGGATTTATTGCAAGGGTTACTGAGATGGCTGTTCCCATTTTAGATGATTTAGGTAGGCTTATACAGTATATCCATGTTCCCTACCTTGCCAGTCATTCTAAATGCAGGTGTCAGGTGATTGAAAGTAAAAAAACATTGGATATCCTAAATCTGTCTCGATTCCAATAGTAATTACATAACACTTTGAAAGCTATGTGACTTGCCTGATGTGGCCTGCAAACCAGGTGCTTCAGACCACTGTATTGTGTAAAAATACGCTGCCAAAGTATAGCCTGATGGTATATGTAACATATTGACATAAAGAGTTTAATTTCAATAATAAAATATTCACTTAGGCACTTGTCTCTGTCACTAACTAACACAGTTAACTCTAGGGTAGGGGGCAGCATTCGGAATTTTGGATGAAAAACATGCCCAAATTAAACGGCTTGCTTCTCGGGCCCAGAAGATATGATATGCATATAACTGGTAGATTTGGATAGAAAACACTCTAAAGTTTCCAAAACTGTTAAAATAGTGTCTGTGAGTATAACAGAACTGATTTGGGAGGCAAAAACCTGAGAAAAATCCATTCAGGAAGTAGGATTATTTTTGTTGTTGTAGTCTTCTATTCAATGCCATTACAGTATCCATTGACTTAGGACTCAATGTGCAGTTCCTATGCCTTCCAATAGGTGTCAACAGTCTTTAGAAATTGTTTCAGGCTTGTATTCTGAAAAATGAGGGAGTAAGAGCAGTCTGAATGAGTGGACCCTGCCGTGTCACAGAGCTTTTTCAAGCGCACGACCGAGAGAGTGCCTTTCATGTTTACCTTTTATATTGACAACGGTATTGTCAGGTTGAAATATTATTGATTATTTTGGCTAAATACACCCTGAGGATTGAATATAAACATCGTTTGACATGTTTCTATAAACTTTACGGATACAATTTTAGATTTTTGGTCTGCCTGTTTTGACTGCGTTTAAGCCTGTGGATTACTGAAGAAAACGCGTGAACAAAACAGAGGTTTTTGGATATAAAGAGAGACTTTATCGAACAAAAGGAACATTTATTGAGTAAATGAATGTCTTCTGATTGCAACCATATGAAGATCATCAAAGGTTTTATCTCTATTTCTGACTTGTGTAACTCTTCTACTTGGCTGGTTACTGTTTGTAATGATTTGTCTGCTGGGCTATGTTCTCAAATAACCATAAGGTATGCTTTCGCCGTAAAGCATTTTAAAAATCTGACACCGTGGTTGGATTCACAAGAAGTAAATCTTTAAACCTATGTAAAATATGTTTTGTTTTCTGAATTTTTATAATGAGTATTTCTGTATTTGAATTTGGCGCTCTGCAATCTCACTGGATGTTGGCCAGGTGGGATACTAGCGTCCCACATACCCAAGAGAGGATTTAAAGGACCCCTCCAGAGAAAGTTAATGTTGCTATTTTGACTTAGTTCCTGTCCTAGTGCGGAAATGCTGGTTTAGTTCCACCCTTCAAACACAGACACATGGCTCCTCATAAAAATTGATTAATCTGGCCTGCACACCTTCCTCCGTGTGCACAGCCCATATGGTCTCAGACACAGCCCACACTCTGCAAATTGTAAACACACCAAAAATTCATGGTCAGAGTAGCTTTACTAATCGCTACGTAGCACAGCTAGCTAGGACAAGGCGAAGGTCCATCCACTCTCTTCCTCCCTCTGGTGAATACAGAGTTTAGCGGTAATGCTGGAGGTTTACTGGCAAATCTGAGTACCCTACAACTATGCTAGCTATCTACAGTAGCTACCATTCAGCTGTTTTTCTGATAGCCTCATTATCTGAAGAGTAAAGGTTGGATGGTTACTAGCTAGCTTGTTACAACCTATCTGTAATGTTTAGTAACCAACAAGCCACTTGTTGGCTACTAGAGCCAAGGAAAGCAGCTATTGCTGTATCAGTGATGGACACCAGCTATAATGTGGACCACTACTTGCATAGCAATTTAGCTAGTTACTAATACAATAGTCCAAACTTCTTGCACATTGTTTTGATGAGCCTGTTAGAATAAGGCTGTCACTTAGTCAAATCATAAATCGTACTCTGTACCAAATGCATTGCCTATCAATAAACACTTGACAATGTACACATATCATGTAATTCTACTGTATGTTCCTTGTTATTTACTTAGTATTATCAAACTTCACCCCTACTTACAAATACAAATTACCTCAACTAACCGGTACCCCAGCACACTGACTCGGTACTGGTACCCCCTGTAAATAGCCTCGCTATTGTTATTTTGTTGTGCTACTTTATTTTATTTTTTATTTATTTTTATTTTAGTTTATTTTGTAAATATTATCTTAACTCTTCTTTTACTGCAGTGTTGGTTAAGGGCTTGTAAGTAAGCATTTCACGGTAAGGTCTACACTTGTATTCGGCGCTTGTGACAAATAAAGTTTGATATGATTTGATTTGACTTCATTCAGATATTACACTTTTGATGTGTACAGACTACAACTTTACAAATTATCTTGTGTTCTTACTGTGTTCCTGTAACATAATGTTTATACTGTAATATAAGTAATAGGAAGAGGTGCCACGGGTCCCGTGTGGCTCAGTTGGTAGAGCATGGCGCTTGCATGGCGCTTGCAACGCCAGGGTTGTGGGTTCGATTCCCACGGGGGGCCAGTACAAAAAAGTATGAATGTATGTACTTGTAAGTCACTCTGGATAAGAGCGTCTGCTAAATGACTTAAATGTAAATGTTAAATGTTGTTAGAGCACAGACATGGTTGTAATGTCAGTGGTGCTCATGACGACACCCATAACAATTGAAATGTCAATGCAGCCCCCTTCAAATGTATTGTAACATTGGTAACCCTCAGAAATCAACGTGTGATAGGACCTGATTGCAGGAGAAGACCATAATGAACGTGGGCTTTCTGTATATTGTACAGTACTCATTTATTTTCCATTCCATTGTTTCCTCAGCTTGTAATTGTAGTTGGTTACCTAAGCATTATCAAAACAGGTATTACATGACAAAGAGAACAAAACATTGAGTCATTCTGTGATATATTGTTTTGCAATTTCATCGACATCCTCATTTTATGTCAATATTACAATATTGCTGCTTGCTCAGCCTCTGTCCTCTGTCCGTACCTAACACACACGCACGCACACACACAAAAACACACACACAAACATACACACATTAACACACACACACACACATAAACACACACACAAACATACACACATTAACACACACACACACACATAAACACCCACACATAAACACATTAACACACACACACACACACACACACACACACACACACACACACACACACACACACACACACACACACACACACACACACACACACACAAATGCACAAACACACACACACACAAATGCACACACATATAAACACACAAAAACACACACAACACACACATACACACACACACATAAATACAAAACACATACACACACAAGTTTAGCACTAAGATGGCGCAGGAGTAAGACGTGTTTGTGTATGTCTCATGTCTTTTTCGTTTGTATTTCAATCTCTTTTTTCCATTTTCGAATTAACCTGTTGAGGATGGGGGCGCTGTTGAGACTATTTATGCTAATTGGGTAATTTTTGAAACGGCTTCCCACAAAATCCTTGATCGTACAATATGCATATTATTATTATTATTGGATAGAAAACAGTCTATAGTTTCTATAGGAGTTGAAATTTTGTCTCTAAGTGGAACAGAGCCCATTCTACAGCAATTTCCCTGACATGGAGTCAGATTTCAGAAATGTTGGCCACTGTTCTGAAGTCAGTTAAAAGGGCACTGTTATTGCTATGACTATACAGACACTGCTTACGTCTTCCCCTGGATGCCTTTACGTGATGACGATTTCAATGGGGTCGATTGCGCGTTCACAGGCACTACAAATGAAAAAACCCTGAGGCTAGTCATTCTTTTGGAGCTGCGTCATGCGCCTAGAGGACACCGGCCCGCACCTGTTCCAAGCATTAGTGAAGGGGGTAATATTACTCGGGTCATGTTTCTACTCGTTATGGGAGTTAAAAACATCATAAGGTAGTTAATTTAAAGCGTTTTATAGCAATTTATATCCGTTTAGTGCGATTTTGGGACATTTATTTCTTTAACGCTGTGAATAGCTGGGCACGCTTTCAGTTCATCCCGAACGCAGTTGGCATTTCCACATGGCAAGAGGACAGCTTTCCACCAAAAGACGATTACTCCCAAGAAAGGATCCTTTGCCCAAGATACTGATGGAAGAACAGCTCAAAGTAGGACATTTTTATTATGATAAATCGTGTTTCTGTCGAAACATTTTAGTGGCTTAGGACGCCATGTTTTTTGACGTAGCTTCGCTTGGCGCAAACTGTATTGAAAAGTAAGGATAAATAAAAAAATGTAATTCCGCAATTGTATTAAGAATTAAATTGTCTATCAATCCCTGTCCACCCTATATTTTTTAGTCACGTTTATGAGTATTTATGTATAAGAGTAGATCACTGTCTAAGTGGCGCAAGGACATTTTCTGACCAGCTGAGCTACATTTCACATTGTCTAACCATGATTTTGGTGGCTAAATATAAACATTTTCGATCAAACTCTATATGGATTGTGTAATATGATGTTACAGGAGTGTCATCTGAAGAATTCTGAGAAGGTTAGTGAAAAAATTAATATATTTTTGGCGATGTTGACGTTATCGCCCACTTTGGCTAGAATCAATGCTGGGCTGCTATGTGCTATGTGCTATGCTAATATAACGATTTATTGTGTTTTCGCTGTAAGACACTTAGAAAATCTGAAATATTGTCTGTATTCACAGGATCTGTGTCTTTCGATTCGTGTATGCTGTGTATTTTTACGAAATGTTTGATGATTAGTAAGTAGGTAAACACGTTGCTCAATGTAGTTTTTCTAGTCCATTTGTGACGGTGGGTGCAATTGTAACCTATGCCATCTACCTGAAATATGCACTTTTTTCTAACAAAACCTATCCCATACCATAAATATGTTATCAGACTGTCATCTGATGAGTTTTTTTGTTGGTTAGGGGCTATAAATATCTTAGTTTAGCCGAATTGGTGATGGCTACTGGTGTTGGTGGACAAATAAAAGATGGTGGATTATGCTAATGTGTTTTTAGGTAATAGATGTACATCTTTACATATTGTGTCTTCCCTGTAAAACATTTTAAAAATCGGACATGTTGACTGGATTCACAAGATCTGTGTCTTTCATTAGCTGTATTGGACTTTAATGTGTGAAAGTTAAATATTTTAAAAAAATATTTTTTTTGAATTTCGCGGCACTGGTTTTTCAGTGGGGGGGGGGGGAGTGCCGCTAGCGGCACGCTGATCCTAGACAGGTTAAATATACCTTCCTACAACCCGCATCACCCAATGTGGTACGGATCTGCTATTTTTTAGACCTTATAACGGGAACCTCCATCAGAAGCTAGCCATCAGAAGCTAGCCAGCTAATTAGCTACTAGCTATTTAGTCATTGTTAGCCGCTGCTAGCGGTCTTTACCTTTAGCTCGGACACCAGCTGGTTTAGCCCGGATAGCCCAGATAATACCTGCCAGTCTGCACAGCGGGATATCAGCACTGAGCATATCGGACTGCTTTTTCCCCCACTACATCACCGGATTCCTGCCCCAAGCTCTGGACCATTACACCGGATCTTCGCGGCTAGCTAGCTACTACCGAGTGGCTATTGTGGCTAACGCCCTTGTCCAGAAGCATGCACCAGTTAGCCTCGAGCTAGCCTCAAGCTATGACCATCTCCCGACTAGCAAATGAAGTACACCAACTACAATACCTCTCTTGCCAATTGGCCTGGACCCTTTGTCGACACAGAGCCCCGCCGATCCATCACGACTGGTCTGCTGTTCTGTTGACGTAACTCGGCCAATGTGCTTTCAACCGGCCTCTGCGTCGTGGATGTTGGTGTAGATCTATCTGCTAGCCCTGGCCCACTAGCTTCCTGAACACCGTGTCTCCCGCTCGCCTAGCGTAGTAATCAACTACCAAATGGCTCCCTGTTTCATCTATTGCTGCTCATTGGACCGGCTACACAGCTGATGCCTGCTGGACTGTTCATTAACACGGTACTTAATTTTGTTTATCTGTCGGCCCCAGCCTCAAACTCAGGCCCTGTGTGTAGCTAACTGACCCTCTCTGCCCATTCATCGCCATTTACTCGTTGTGGTTGTCTTTGCTGTTACCCGTTGTTGTCTCACCCGTTGTTGTCTTAGCTCTCCCAATCAACAACTGTGATTCCTTTATGCCTCTCTCTAATATGCCTTGTATACTGTTGTTTAGGGCATCTCTCATTGTTATATTTTACTGCGGAGCCCCTGGTCCTGCTCAACATGCCTCAGATAGCCCCCTTGTCCCACCCCCCACACATGCGGAGACCGCACCTAGCTTAACTGGTACCTCCAGAGATGCAACCTCACTCAAACGTCACACAATGCCTAGGTTTCTCCAAACTGCACTCGCACCCTACCATACGCTTGTCTGTACACTATGCCCTGAATCTATCCTACCACGCCCAGAAATCTGCTCCTTTTATTCTCTGTTCCCAAAGCACTAGACGACCAGTTCTTATAGCCTTTAGCCCTACCCTCATCCTATTCCTCCTCTGGTGATGTAGAGGTTAGCCCAAGCCCTGTGTCTCCCCAGGCGCTCTGTTTGCAACTGTAAACAGCCGCTCTGTTTGCAACTACAGTTTGCAACTGTAAAAACCTTTTGTTCATGCATGTTAACTTGAGAAGCCTCCTCCCTAGGTTTGCTTTATTCACTGCTTTAGCACACTCCGCCAACCCTGATGTCCTAGCCGTGTCTGAGTCCTGGCTTAGGAAGACCACCAAAGATTCAGAAATTTCCATCCCCAATTACAACATTTTCCGTCAAGACAAAACTGCTAAATGGGGCAGAATAGCAATCTACTGTAGAGATAGCCTGCAGAGTTCTGTAATACTATCCAGGTGTATGCCCAAACAGTTCGAGCTTCTACTTTTAAAGATCCATCTCTCCAGAAATAAGTCTCTCACTGTTGCCACTTGTTATAGACCCCCCTCAGCTCCCAGTTCTGCGCTGGACACAATGTGTGAGTTGATTGCCACCATCTATTGTCACAATTTGTACTGTTAGGTGACCTAAATTGGGATATGCCTAACACCCCAGCCGTCCTCACCCCGTCAGTAGAGGATGCCTGGTTGTTCTTTAAAAGTGCTTTCCTCACCATCTTAAATAAGCATGCCCCTTTCAAAAAATGTAGAACTAAGGACACATATAGCCCTTGGTTCACTCCAGACTTGACTGCCCTTGACCAGCACAAAAACACCCTGTGGCATACAGCACGAGCATCGAATAGTCCCCGCGATATGCAACTTTTCAGGGAAGTCAGGAACCAATACACACAGTCAGTTAGGAAAGCAAAGGCTAGCTATTTCAAACAGAAATTTAGATCCTGCAGCACTAATTCCAAAAAGTTTTGGGACACTGTAAAGACCATGGAGAAAAAGTGTACCCCCTCACAGCTGCTCACTGCACTGAGACTCGGAAACACTGTAACCACTGATAAATCCACGATAATCGAGAATTTCAACAACCTTTTCTGTACGGCTGGCCATGCTTTCCACCTGGCTACCCCCACCCCGGCCAACAGCTCTGCAACCCCCGCAGCAACTGGCCCAAGCCCCCCCCCTCTTCTCCTTCACCCAAATCCGGACAGCTGATGTTCTGAAAGAGCTGCAAAATCTGGAACCTTACAAATCAGCTGAGCTAGACAATCTGGACCATCTCTTTCTGAAATTATCCACCGCCATTGTTGCAACCCATATTACTAGTCTGTTCAACCTCTCTTTCGTATCGTCTGAGATTCCTAAAGATTGGAAAGCGGCTGCGGCCATCCCTCTCTTCAAAGGTGGAGACACTCTAGACCCAAACTGTTACAGACCTATATCCATCCTGCCCTGCCTTTCTAAAGTCTTCAAAAGCCATGTGTACAAACAGATCCCCAAACATTTTGAATACCACCGTACCTTCTCCGATATGCAATCTGGTTTCCGAGCTGGTCACTGGTGCACCTCGGCCACGCTCAAGGTCCTAACCGATATCATAACAGTCATCGATAAAAGCCGTCTTCATCGACCTGGCCAAGGCTTTCGACTCAGTCAATCACCGTATTCTTATCGGCAGACTCAACTGCCTAAGTTTCTCTAATGACTGCCTCGTCTGGTTCACTAACTACTTCTCAGATAGAGTTTAGTGTGTCAAATCGGAGAGCCTGTTGTCCGGACCTCTGGAAGTCTCTATGGGGGTGCCAAAGGGTTCAATTCTCGGGCCGACTCTTTTCTCTGTATATATCAATGATGTCGCTCTTGCTGATGGTGATAATTTGATCCACCTCTACGCAGACAACACCATTCTGTTTACATCTGGCCCTTCTTTGGACATTGTGTTAACCTCTGTGCTACGGATCCCTTTAGCGGGATCATTTTCTTAAACAACCGCTGAATTGCAGGACGCAAAATATTACAAAAAATATTTTTAATCATGCAATCATAAGTGAAATATACCAAAACACAGCTTAGCTTGTTGTTAATCCACCTATCGTGTCAGATTTTGAAAATATGCTTTACAGCGAAAGCAATCCAAGCTTTTGTGAGTGTGTCAATCAATGCTAGAAAAGCTAGCCCCAAATTAGCATGGACACGAAAGTCAGAAAAGCAATAAAATTAATCACTTACCTTTGATAATCTTCGGATGTCTGCACTCACGAGACTCCCAGTTACACAAAAAATGTTCTTTTTGTTCGATAAATATTACTTTTATAACAAAAAAACGCCATTTGGGTTGCGCGTTATGTCCAGAAAACTACAGCCTCGTTCCATTCAACGAAAATTCCAAAAAGTATCCGTAATGTTCGTAGAAACATGTCAAATGTTTTTTATAATCAATCCTCAGGTTGTTTTTAACATACATAATCGATAATATTTAAACCGGACCGTAACCTATTCAATAAAAAAGAGAAAGAAAATGGAGAGCTACCCCTCTCGCGCGCAGGAACTAATCAAAGGACACCTGACTAGTTTTGAAAAATCTCTCAAATTTTTCAAAATAAAAGCCTGAAACTATGTCTAAAGCCTGGTCACAGCCCGAGGAAGCCATTGGAAAAGGAATCTGGTTGATACCCCTTTAAATGGAAGAAAGACGGGGAATGAAACACAGATTACATTTTTTTTAAATCACTTCCGGGTTAGATTTCCTCAGGTTTTCGCCTGCAAAATCTGTTTTGTTATACTCACAGACAATATTTTGACAGTTTTGGAAACTTTGGAATGTCTACTATCCTAATCTGTAAATTATATGCATATTCTACGATCTGGACCAGAGAAATAGTCAGTTTACCTTGGGAACGTAATTTTGTTTATAAAGAAAAAATCTGACCCCTAGCGTCAAGAAGTTAAGAAACATTCAAACGAGCTACAATGCCATACAACACTCCTTCCGTGGCCTCCAATTGCTCTTAAATGCTAGTAAAACTAAATGCATGCTCTTCAACCGATCGCTGCCCGCACCCACCCGAGTAGCATCACTACTCTGGATGGTTCTGACTTAGAATATGTGGACAGCTACAAATACCTAGGTGTCTGGCTAGACTGTTTTTCTGCTCTTTCGCACACCAGTATTTCTACTTGCACATCCTCATCTGCACATATATCACTCCAGTGTAAATTGCTAAATTGTAATTACTTAGCCACTATTGGCCTTTTTATTGCCTCACCTCCTTACTTAATTTGCCCATACTATGTACAGATTTTTCTATTGTGTTATTGACTGTACGTTTGCTTATCCCATGTGTAAGTCTGTGTTGTTGTTTTTGTTGCACTGCTTTGCTTTATCTTGGCCAGTTCGCAGTTGTAAATGAGAACTTGTTCTCAACTGACCTACCTGGTTAAATATAGGTGAAAAAAATGAAGTGAACTGGAATGACTTAAAATCTGAAAGACTTTGGTTTTTAAATGTAAAGATATAGCCTAATCATATCATTATCTGTAAATGAAAGCAATTGGTTAGAAGAAGCCTACATAACCAACCCATAAAATAAAAATGCAACATCCATTTATGACCAGCTATGTAAACTCTTACATTGATTAATCTTGCAATAGATCTTGTTTAACAGGTAATAAATAAATTAAATTAAATAAAGGTGAAATAAAAAAATAAAATAAACACACATCTAAACAAACACACAAACACAAACACACACACATAAAAACACACACAAACACACATAACACACAGACATATAAACACACACACACACACACACACACACACACACACACATAAAAAAACACACACAAACACACATAACACACAGACATGTAAACACACAAACAAACACACACACACACACACATAAAACATACACACACACATTAACACACACACATAAACACACACACCCATGCGACTCCTCTTCTCTTGTTTATTTTCCTTCCAGTCCTCTGCATCCTCTCTGAAAGGGTTACTGGCTTCCAGATTGTGTGTGTGTGTGTGTGTGTGTGTGTGTGTGTGTGTGTGTGTGTGTGTGTGTGTGTGTGTGTGTGTGTGTGTGTGTGTGTGTGTGTGTGTGTGTGTGTGTGTGTCTGTGTGTGTGTGTGTGTGTGTGTGTGTGTGTGTGTATGTCTGTGTGTTTGTATGTCTGTGTGTTTGTTTGTATGTCTGTGTGTTTGTGTGTTTTCATGTGTGTGTGTGTGTGTGCATGTGTGTTTATGTGTGTTTGTGTGTGTGTGTTTATGTGTGTTTGTGTTTTTATTATTATTTTTTATTTCACCTTTGAGTAAATCGCCCAATCAGGAAAATTCACTGTGTGTTGGTAAGTAATTGCGTTGTAAATTTGGCCTTGTGTTTGAGATTATTGTCCTCCTGAAAAGTGAATTAGTCTCCCAGTGTCTAGTGGAAAGTAGACTCAACCAGGTTTTAAAAGCCAGCTACCTGCTAATTAACCCTTGTGTGGTGTTCGGGTCTGTGGGACCCATTTTTAATGTTTACTAAACCTGAGACTCATTGGCCATTTTCTGTGAAGAACATGTAAAAGAACACATTTTCATTGAGTGCACAATGTGTACATCTCTACACATGTATATTACATATGTGGTGTTTGGATCCACTGGACCCGACGGTAGTAAAAGTGTGGAAAAGTATGTGTGTCGGTCAAAACAAGTAAAAATGAAACAAGATTTTTGCTGTGTGCCTTCACTCTATCTTCCTCCTCCCTAGGCCTGCTTTTTCAACATAGCACCAAGAACCTGTCTGTCTCCCTGTCTGTTCGCCTGTATCCCGCTTTTCTAGCAATATTTACAATTTATAGTGTGTGAAACTACACAATGTCTTCCGGGTACCTGCACAATGTTATTACAATACATTATTTTGATAGAGTGTAAAAAATGCAGTACTTTCCATACTCTACTCCAGCCAGGTGCAAACTGGGAGAGGGACACAACAAATAAATATCTTTGCATGTGTTGCTCCTTACCACAATCAATAGGTATGTCAAAAATAATCTCTGATCAGAGGGCCTTAGAAATTATTTTTGCAGAGAGAGAAGCTAGTGTGGAAGTAGCGTCTTCCACTTTGGAAGATGAAGAATTTTCCGCATATGAGGATAATGAATCTTTAAATTCAGAGTCTGACAGTGAGTTGGAAGAAAAGGATGAGATTGACCATCCATCAGCCCCAGGACCAGCCCGTCAGCAACCAGCTCATCAGCAACCTGCAGGAGGAGAAACATGAATGTAAAAAACTAAAAAAATTGAATGCCCAAGGAATGAGCCACTGCGCATGGCTGCCAATGTGATAAGCATGCAACCAGGGCCGACGCAGATGGCAGTAACTGATGTGCAGGACATAAAGTTTTCTTTTGAACGGTTCATCCCAGACACCATCCAGAAATATTAACCATATATGCTGTCTCTATTGCTTGTAATTGATAAAAGTCAACAGTTAAGTATTTCTACGTAAATTGTTATGGCTGTATTGTTTTTAAAACCCAATAATGTTATGCGTCCATCAGACCCGGGAACATTGAATGAATAACAAAAACATGAACATACCTACTCAGTAGCGATTCCCTGTATAATATGTCTACAGAAACGACGATTTATCCCAGCTGTGTCGAAATTTCACCTATCCACATCTTCATCCACTTTTGATGTCACTAGCTAGCTATTCAGCTAATGGTAGATAGAGGACGTTATCATGAAGCTAGACCCTGATAAGTGGTTTGGCTAAAGTCTGCCTTGCCTGGCTGCTTACTATAGCCAAGTGAAGATCAGTAGCTCATCTGAATAATATTAGATATTTTCTTTCTGCCCCTTTCTCCGTTAGCACATCCAACAGCTCCAGATCTAAGCTACGTGCAATACAGACAGCAGTAATTCGAAACACCAGGTTGTAAACAGGAAGAAACGTTTTGTAGGTGGTTCCAAATGAACTAAAGCTATCCCTCGTAAGACACGTATAGTGAGATATAAATATACTTCATTTTATAATGAAACATAGGGCATAGACTTGGAATAATCTGAAGCTTAACTCCGGAATTCCCTGCTCAAGCCCAAATATATTCGTACTTTGACTAAAACAATGACTTAATTGAATTAAATTGTTGTGCAACATCTAGGGTAAGCTCGGGACATCGTTGGATATATATATTGTTTTGCTGGTTTGGGTGGCAGGTAGCCTAGCGTTGGGCCACTAACTGAAATGTTGCTGGCTCGAATACCTGAGCCAACAACGTGAAAAACCTGCCCTTGTGCCCTTGACCCTAATTTCCTCCAGGAGTGCATACTACTATGGCTGACCCTGTAAAACAACAGATTTCACTGCAACTATTTGGTGTGTGACAATAATTATTTCTGTCTGTCTGTCTGTCTGTCTGTCTGTCTGTCTGTCTGTCTGTCTGTCTGTCTGCCTGCCTGCCTGTCTTTTTATTTTCTGTCTGTCTGTCCTGTCTGGTTGTCAGGCTGTCTTTTTTTTCTCCACATCAGACTCTTATCCAAGGGGCTGTCTGTCTCCCTGCCTGCCTGTTTAAAATCAGGCCCCCAATCCACAGGAGTGAGTCAGAGGCCATTGGGCTATTTTCAGCTTTAATCAGAACCCTCTGTGGGTAATGACATACATCAGAGCCAGTAATCACCAGGGAGGGAGGGGTAGCGAGAATATGAGAGAACGGGAGGGAGAGAGCGAGTGAGTGAGAAATATAGAGGGAGAGATGTCACAACTCCTTCAGCTCTGTCACATGCTGGGTCTGTACATAGTCAATGGTAGGCTTCGAGGGGACTCCTATTGTAGATACACCTACAGCTCATCCCTTGGCAGTAGTTCTGTAGATTACTTTATCACTGATCTCAACCCAGAGTCTCACAGTCAGCAACCTAACACCCCTATCACATCACAGCAAAATCACAGTCTACCTGACAAGAGCAATATTCAATCATGAGGCATCAAAGCCAAAGAAACTGCACAATATTATTAAGAAATGCTCTAGGTGGAAGGAAAGTAGTGTAGAAAACTATCAAGAAACAATTAGGCAACAACATATTCAATCCCTTTTAGACAACTTCATGGACAAAACACTTAATTGAAATAGCGAAGGTGTAATCTTGGCGTTAGAAAGCTTAAACAGTATATTTGACCTTTCAGCTTCCCTATCGACAACCGAAGAAATTTAACAACAATGAAAAATGGTTTGATGAAGAAAGCAAAAACCAATGAAAGAAATTGAGAATCCTATCCAACCAAAAACATGAGACACAGAAGACCTGACCACTGTGACTGACCCAGAAAACCTGACCACTGTGACTGACCCAGAAAACCTGAGTCTACGCCTTCGCTACGTCTACATCTCTCTCAGGAGACTAAAAAGATTTGACATGGGTCCCCAGATCCTCAAAAAAGTTCTACAGCTGAACGATCGAGAGCATCGTTCAGTTGCATCACCGCCTGGTTGCATCACCGCCTGGTATGGCAACTGCTCGGCATTCTGACCATAAGGCGATACAGAGTGTAGTACGTACAGCCCAGTACGTCACTGTGGCCAAGCTTCCTGCAATCCAGGACCCATATAATAGGTGGTGTCAGAGGAAAGCGCATAAAATTGTCAGAGACTCCAGTCACCCAAGTCATAGACTGTTTTCTCTGCTACTGGAGCGCCAAGTCTTTGACCTAAAGGCTCCTTAGCAGCTTCTACCACCAAGCCATAAGACTGCTGAACAATTAATCAAATGGCCACCGGACCAACACATTGACCCCCCCCCAACCCCCCACCCATTTGTTTTGTACACTGCTGCTACTCTCTGTTTGTTGTCTGTGTAGTCACTTCACCCCTACCTACATGTACAATATACCTCAACTAACCTGTACCCCCGCACACTGACCCTGTAAATGTAGGTATTGTTATGTTATTGTGTAACTTTTTTATTCATTTATTACGTTAGTTTATTTGGTCAATCTTTTCTTAAGACATCAGTCAGGAAGTTAAAGCTTGGTCGCAAATGGATTTTCCAAATTGACAATGACCCAAGCATACTTCCAAAGTTGTGTCTAAATGGCTTAAGGACAACAAAGTGAAGGTATTGGGGTGGCCGTCACAAAGCCCTGACCTCAATCCCATAGAAAATTTGTGGGCAGAACGGAAAATTTTGTCTCAGCCATCTCCATGCTATCTGACTAGAGCTGACGGGAAATAACAGGGCTCTCCAGAACAGGGGGAGAGGAGACCCTGACGTTCTGGCCAGTTATCTCCCGGCTACTCAGTCACCGTCTGTTGCTACCTGCAACCCTCCACTGGGACAACCTTCAGCACCAGATTCAAGCCTTTGTAACCTCTCTGGGATATGTGGGACGGTAGCGTCCCACTTGGCCAATAGCCAGGGAAAATGTAGAGCGCCAAATTAAAAAAAATGATATAAAATCAAACTTTCATTAAATCACACATGTAAGATACCAAATTAAAGCTACACTCGTTGTGAATCCAGCCAACATGTCAGATTTCAAAAAGGCTTTTCGGCGAAAGCATAAGATGCTATTATCTGATGATAGCACAACAGTAAACAAAGATAGTAGCATATTTCAACACTGCAGGCACGACACAAAACGCAGAAATAAAATATAAATCATGCCTTAACTTCTACTTGGTCACAATCCCGGATCCAGGAGCACCCTCATCAGTAAAAAAGCTGACTAGCATAGCCTAGCATAGCGCCACAAGTAAATACTAGCATCTAAATATCATGAAATCACAAGTCCAAGACACCAGATGAAAGATACACATCTTGTGAATCCAGCCATCATTTCTGATTTTTAAAATGTTTTACAGGGAAGACACAATATGTATTTCTATTAGCTAACCACGATAGCAAAAGACCCAACTTTTTTTTCTCCTCCATTTTTTTACTGCATAGGTAGCTATCACAAATTCGACCAAATAAAGATATAAATAGTCACTAACCAAGAAACAACTTCATCAGATGACAGTCTTATAACAGATTTCTTGTATAGCATATGTTCTGTTAGAAAAATTTGCATATTTCAGGTATAAGTCATAGTTTTACCTTGCAGCCACCATCACAACTCTCACCAAAGCAGCTAGAATAACTACAGAAACCAACGTGAAATACCTAAATACTCATCCTAAAACATTTATGAAAAATACACAGTGTACAGCAAGTGAAAGACAAACATCTTGTGAATCCAGACAATATATCAGATTTTTTAAGTGTTTTACAGCGAAAACACAATATAGCATTATATTAGCTTACTACAATAGCCTACCACACAGCCCCATTCATTCAACATAACGTTAGCGATAGCGAATAAACCAGCAAAAGATATACATTTTTTCACTAACCTTCTCAAACTTCATCAGATGATAGTCCTATAACATCATATAACACAATACATATATGGTTTGTTCGAAAATGTGCATATTTAGCGGTACAATTCGTGGTTGAACAATGTGAATAAGTAGCCAAAACTCAAACAATTTGTCCGGAGAAATCTTGGAGAGGCACCTAATCTACTCAATAACTAATCATAAAATTGACTAAAAAATACCGGTTGGACAGCAAATTAAAGATACACTAGTTCTTAATGCAACCGCTGTGTTAGATTTTTAAAAATAATGTTACTACGACATACAGCTTACGTTATAGCGAGACAGCGCAGAAAATAATGGCGGATTAGTAGTCTAAACATTTGACAGAAATACGAATTAACATCATAAATTGTTCTACTATTTGATGAGCTTCCATCAGAATCTTTTACAAGTTGTACTTTGTCCAGAATAATCGTTATTTGGTTGTAGAATGTCGTCTTCATCTGTGGAATTAGCTAACGAAGCTAGCCATGAGGCACATAAGTGGCCAACCCACCATAACGCCAAACAAAGAAAATACTGAAAATTACATTAAACTGATATAAACTGATATAACTTGGTTTAAAATAACTACAATATGATGTTTTTAA
The DNA here is from genome assembly GCF_029448725.1 of Salvelinus fontinalis. Lineage (NCBI taxonomy): Eukaryota > Metazoa > Chordata > Actinopteri > Salmoniformes > Salmonidae > Salvelinus > Salvelinus fontinalis. The sequence continues at coordinate 16,860,313 of NC_074686.1, forward strand.
CACATATATCAAGTTAAATCAGAGCCGGAGATATCTAACTTCTAAAACAAAATCTTTTCAGAGCGCAATGGAGAGGTCCTTCTTGCGTCAGGCCAAACCATGAAAAGACCAGACCTTCCGTTCCAACAGGTCTTGTTCAGCCTCAGATCTAGCTAGATACCCCATTCCAACTCTCACTGCCTACTGACATCTAGTGGAAGGCGTATGCAGTGCATGTCGACCCATAGATTACATGCAAATTAATAAACTGACCCTGGAACAGAGCCCTCGATTTCAGATTTTTCAGTTCCTGACAGGAGGTTTGCTGCAAAATGAGTTCTGTTTTACTCACAGATATAATTCAAACGGTTTTAGAAACGAGAAAGTGTTTTCTATCCAATAGTAATAATAATATGCATATTGTACGAGCAAGAATTGAGTACGATGCAGTTTAATTTGGGAACGATTTTTTACAAAGTGGAAATGGCGCCCCCCTATTGAGAAAAGTTAAGAGACAAAAGGAAAATTGTAACGCTCGTCTTCCTCCTCGTCTGAGGAGGAGCAAGGATCGGACCAAAATGCAGCGTGGTTTGAATACATACTTATTGTATTACATACTTAACCTGTCTAGGATCAGCGTGGCGCTAGCGGCACTCCCCCCCCCCCCCCACTGAAAAACCAGTGCCGCGAAATTCAAAAAAAATATTTTTTTAAAATATTTAACTTTCACACATTAAAGTCCAATACAGCTAATGAAAGACACAGATCTTATGAATCCAGTCAACATTTCCGATTTTTAAAATGTTTTACAGGGAAGACACAATATGTAAAGATGTACATCTATTACCTAAAAACACATTAGCATAATCCACCATCTTTTATTTGTCCACCAACACCAGTAGCCATCACCAATTCGGCTAAACTAAGATATTTATAGCCCCTAACCAAGAAAAAAACTCATTAGATGACAGTCTGATAACATATTTATGGTATGGGATAGGTTTTGTTAGAAAAAAGTGCATATTTCAGGTATATGGCATAGTTTACAATTGCACCCACCATCACAAATGGACTAGAATAATTACAATGAGCAACGTGTTTACCTAACTACTAATCATCAAACATTTCGTAAAAATACACAGCATACACGAATCGAAAGACACAGATCCTGTGAATACAGACAATATTTCAGATTTTCTAAGTGTCTTACAGCGAAAACACAATAAATCGTTATATTAGCTTAGCACATAGCAATTAGCAGCCCAGCATTGATTCTAGCCAAAGTGAGCGATAAAAGTCAACATCGCCAAAAGATATTAATTTTTTCACTAACCTTCTCAGAATTCTTCCGATGACACTCCTGTAACATCACATTACAACATGCATATACAGTTTGATCGAAAATGTTTATATTTAGCCACCAAAATCATGGTTAGACAATGTGAAATGTAGACAAGCTGGTAAAGAAAACGTCCTTGCGCCACTTAGACAGTGATCTACTCTTATACATAAATACTCATAAACGTGACTAAAAAATATAGGGTGGACAGGGATTGATAGACAATTTAATTCTTAATACAATTGCGTTATTACATTTTTTAATTTATCCTTACTTTTCAATACAGTTTGCGCCAAGCGAAGCTACGTCAAAAAACATGGCGTCCTAAGCCACTAAAATGTTTCGACAGAAACACGATTTATCATAATAAAAATGTCCTACCTTGAGCTGTTCTTCCATCAGTATCTTGGGCAAAGGATCCTTTCTTGGGAGAAATCGTCTTTTGGTGGAAAGCTGTCCTCTTGCCATGTGGAAATGTCAACTACGTTCGGGATGAACTGAAAAGCGTGCCCAACTTTTCACATCGTTGCAAAAATAAATGTCCCAAAATCGCACTAAACGGATATAAATTGCTATAAAACGCTTTAAATTAACTACTTTGTGATGTTTGTAACTCCTATAACGAGTGAAAAGATGACCGGAGAAATATAGCAGGCTAAACTAACGCTTGGAACAGGAGAGGGTCGGTGTCTTCCACGCGCGTTACGCAGCAAGAAAAGACTTGCTAGCTAAAGTTTTTTTTCATTTGTAGGGCCTGTGAACGAGCAATCGAGCCCGTTGGAATCGTCATCACGTAAAGGCATCCAGGGGAAGACGTAAGAAGTGTCCGTATAGTCATAGCAACGACAGTGCCCGTTTAAATGACTTCAGAAAAGTGGCCAACGTTTCTCAAATCTGACTCCATGTCAGGGAAATTGCTGTAGAATGGGCTCTGTTCCACTTAGAGACAAAATTTCAACTCCTATAGAAACTATAGACTGTTTTCTATCCAATAATAATAATAATATGCATATTGTACGATCAAGGATTTTGTGGGAAGCCGTTTAAAAAATTAGCCACATTAGCATAAATAGTCTAAACAGCGCCCCCATCCCCAACAGGTTAACACACGAACAGGTAGGAACAAACGAACAAACGAAACGAAACAGTACCGTGTGGTGAAACAAAGACAGACACAGCAACAATCACCCACAAACAAACAGTGAGAACAGTCTACCTTAATAACCTGTTGAGGATGGGGGCGCTGTTGTGACTATTTATGCTAATCGTGTAATTTTTGAAACGGCTTCCCACAAAGTTCTTGATCGTACAATATGCATATTATTATTATTATTGGATTGAAAACAGTCTATAGTTTCTATAGGAGTTGACATTTTGTCTCTAAGTGGAACAGAGCCCATTCTACAGCAATTTCCCTGACATGGAGTCAGATTTCAGAAATTTTGGCCACTGTTCTGGAGTCAGTTAAAAGGGCACTGTTATTGCTATGACTATACGGACACTGCTTACGTCTTCCCCTGGATGCCTTTACGTGATGACGATTTGAATGGGGTCGATTGCGCGTTCACAGGCACTATAAATTAAAAAAACCTGTAGCTAGCAAGTCTTTTCTTGCTGCGTAATGCGCGTGGAGGACATCGACCCGCACTTGTTCCAAGCATTAGTGGAGGGAGTAATATTACTCTGGTCATGTTTCTACTCGTTATGGGAGTTAAAAACATCATAAGGTAGTTAATTTAAAGCGTTTTATAGCAATTTATATCCGTTTAGTGCGATTTTGGGACATTTATTTCTGAAACGCTGTGAATTGCTGGGCACGCTTCCAGTTCATCCCGAACGCAGTTGGCATTTCCACATGGCAAGAGGACAGCTTTCCACCAAAAGACGATTGGACCCAAGAAAGGATCCTTTGCCCAAGATACTGATGGAAGAACAGCTCAAAGTAGGACATTTTTATTATGATAAATCGTGTTTCTGTCGAAAAATGTTAGTGGCTTAGGACGCCATGTTTTTTGACGTAGCTTCGCTTGGCGCAAACTGTATTGAAAAGTAAGGATAATTTAAAAAATGTAATTCCGCGATTGTATTAAGAATTAAATTGTCTATCAATCCCTGTCCACCCTATATTTTTTAGTCACGTTTATGAGTATTTATGTATAAGAGTAGATCACTGTCTAAGTGGCGCAAGGACATTTTCTGACCAGCTGAGCTACATTTCACATTGTCTAACCATGATTTTGGTGGCTAAATATAAACATTTTCGATCAAACTCTATATGGATTGTGTAATATGATGTTACAGGAGTGTCATCTGAAGAATTCTGAGAAGGTTAGTGAAAAAATTAATATATTTTGGCGATGTTGACTTTTATCGCTCACTTTGGCTAGAATCAATGCTGGGCTGCTATGTGCTATGTGCTATGCTAATATAACGATTTATTGTGTTTTCGCTGTAAGACACTTAGAAAATCTGAAATATTGTCTGTATTCACAGGATCTGTGTCTTTCGATTAGTGTATGCTGTGTATTTTTACGAAATGTTTGATGATTAGTAAGTAGGTAAAAACGTTGCTCTAAGTAGGTTTTCTATTCCATTTGTGACGGTGGGTGCAATTGTAACCTATGCCATCTACCTGAAATATGCACTTTTTTCTAACAAAACCTATCCCATACCATAAATATGTTATCAGACTGTCATCTGATGAGTTTTTTTCTTGGTTAGGGGCTATAAATATCTTAGTTTAGCCGAATTGGTGATAGCTACTGGTGTTGGTGGACAAATAAAAGATGGTGGATTATGCTAATGTGTTTTTAGGTAATAGATGTACATCTTTACATATTGTGTCTTCCCTGTAAAACATTTTAAAAATCGGACATGTTGGCTGGATTCACAAGATCTGTGTCTTTCATTAGCTGTATTGGACTTTAATGTGTCAAAGATAACCCTCCCGTTGTCTCGGCGGGTCAGAGCGACCCCGGGCAGTTCCGAGTTGATTGCCCGTGTCTGTGTGTGGGTCGGAGTGACCCCGGCAGCGTTAGCAAGGTGTATGTTGTAACCCTCCTGCCCCTGTGTGGGCGGGGTCATAGTGACGTCAGAGGGGTCAGAGTGACCCCGGCGGCGTTAGCAAGGTGTATGTTGTAACCCTCCTGCCCCTGCCCCTGTGTGGGCGGGGTCATAGTGACGTCAGAGGGGTCAGAGTGACCCTCGGCAGCGTCACCTGTCGCTTCCCCCGTGTCTGTGTGGGTCAGAGAGACCCCGGCAGGCCGGGGTCACAGTGACCCAACACCACCACCTGCTGGATACTAGTAAAAGGTCCTGCCCCAAAATTGACATTCTCAACATTCCGGGCAAGGGCCTGTGTCGAATACGGCGTGTCTGCCCCCACAACGGGCCCTTGGGCACCGTGTGAGTTTGGATATCGAATCTAAAAACGCCCCCCTACAAACTACTTTCCCTTGGTTGTGGAAATTGTGCCTTTCGGGTATGGCTGTTGTTAGACAACCTTCCCCTTGCCTCGGCGGGACAGAGTGACCACCGGCCAGCGTTCCGAGTCGATTCCCAGTGTCTGTGTGGGTTAGAGAGACCCCGGCAGCGTTTAGCAAGGTGTATGTTGTAACCCTCCTACCCCTGTCTGGGCCAGGTCACATTGACCCGAGCCCTGTTGTAAGCCCTGCGTTATGAGTTGTTCCCCTCTGTTCCGGGGGCCTGGGGTCAGAGAGACCCCGGCGGCGTTAGCAAGGTGTATGTTGTAAACCCTCCCCTCCTACCCCTGTCTGAGCCGGGTCGGAGTGACCCGGGGCCTGTGTTAGGAGTTGTTCCCCTCTGTCTGGGCCGGGTCGGAGTGACCCCGGCAGGGACCAGTTGTCCCCACCAACTCTGTGCACGACCTCGGTGCTATCACGCGGGTAGGCCAGCCGAGCGTCCCGGATGGGACCGAAGGGGCCAAGGGGCCGAAGGGGCGAAGGGGCGAAGGGCCGAAGGGCCGAAGGAGCAGGCAGGGCCGACCACGCGCCTCGTCCATTCGCGTGCCTCGTCCCATTCACGTGGCCACCGTAAGCAGGGCGTAGAGAGGCTACTAATATTGTCAGGAAGAAGAAGAAGAAGAAGAAGAAGAAGAAGAAGAGGACGACGACGAGGACGACGACGAGGAGGAATACGACCCCGCCGAGCGTGAGCCCTCCGCCTACGACAGTAAGCAGGGCGTAGAGAGCCTACTAATATTGTCAGGAAGAAGAAGAACAAGAACAACAAGAACAACAAGAACAACAACAACAACAACAAGAAGAACAAGATGAGGACGATGATGAGGACGACGACGAGGACGACGGCGACGAGGAATACGACCCCGTCGAGCGTGTTGCCTCCGCCTACGACGCCTCGCAGTCCCGGTTTCAGCGCGGCTCAGGTCCTGGAACAGATATCCTCCAGCGTCGACCAAGAAGACGAAGAAGACTACTGCGATTCCGAAGAGGAGGACGTTTCGGAAGATGAAGACGGTGAGGAATACAACCCCGAGCGCGACGCGGACGACTACGGAGACGACTCGGCCTCGCGGTCGAGCTCCTCTTCGGAGGAAGAGCCGGAGGAAGAGCCGGAGGAAGAGCCGGAGGGAGCCGCGGCCGCTGCCCGAGAGCGAGACAGAGAGCCAGACAGAGCCAGAGAGCCAGAGCGAGAAAGGGAGACGTTGCTGTCGAAAAACGGCAAAATCAAATGGTCCTCCGCGGCCTATCGCGGCCCGGACCGACCCCGCGCCATCCGCCCGCCCTGCCCCGCCGTGACGCCGGGCCCCACGGCCTACGCCGCGTCGCGAGCGCTCGACATCGAGTCCGCCTTCCGGCTGTTTGTCACACAGGCGATAGAAAGGATCATCGTGGACATGACCAATCTGCAGGGGGTGAGAAAATACGGAGACGGCTGGCGACCCATGGACTCCACCGACCTGCGCGCCTACGTAGGGCTGCTGATCCTAGCCGGCGTCTACAGGTCCCGAGGCGAGGCCGCGGCCAGCCTGTGGGACGCCGAGAGCGGCAGGACCGTGTTCCGCGCCACCATGCCGCTCAAGGCGTTTCACAAGTACTCGAGGCTGCTGCGATTCGACGACCGCCAGTCGAGACCCGCGAGACTCGCCACCGACAGACTGGCGGCCGTGAGAGAGGTGTGGGACCTGTGGGAGGAGCGGCTGCAGGCCCTCTACAACCCGGGGCCCGAAGTGACGGTGGACGAACAACTGGTCCCGTTCAGAGGTACCGTCTATGCATCTGTGTACGTACGCGTAGCGTAGAGAGCACGGGCAGTCTATGTATCTGTGCATAGAGAGCGGTAGCAGTCTATGTATCTGTGTTTGTACGCGTGGCGTAGAGAGCACGGGCAGTCTATGTATCTGTGCATAGAGAGCGGTAGCAGTCAATGTATCTGTGTATGTACGTGTAGCGTAGAGAGCACGGGCAGTAGTAGCACGGGCAGCGGTAGCAATCGGCAGTAGTAGCAATGGGCAGCAGTAGCAATGGGCAGTGGCACGGGTGGCGGCGGTGGCGGCTGCGTGTAACGTAAACGCAGTGCGCCCCGATGGTGAGCCGGTAACTCATGACGCTGCTAATCTCCTGCTAATCTCCTCTCCCTCTCCTCTCCCTCTCCTCTTCCTCCCCTCTCCCTCGCCTCAAGGACGCTGTCCTTTCCGACAGTACATTCCCAGCAAGCCGGCCAAATACGGCATCAAGTCGTGGGTGGCCTGCGACGCCAAGTCCAGCTACGCTTGGAAGATGCAAGTGTACACCGGCAAGGCGGCCGGCGGATGCCCCGAGAAGAACCAGGGCGCGCGCGTCGTCCTCGATCTGACCGAGGGACTGCCGGCCGGTCACAACGTCACGTGTGACAATTTCTTCACCTCCTACGAACTCGGGCAGCGGCTCCTCGAGAGGAACCTCACCATGGTGGGCACGGTGCGAAAGAACAAGCCCGAGCTCCCTCCCGCGCTGCTCCAGTCCAAGGGCAGACAGGTCTCGTCCTCCAGGTTCGCCTTCACGCCCACCGCCACTCTAGTGTCCTACCTGGCAAAGAGAAATAAGAACGTGCTGCTTCTGAGCACGCGGCACGCGGAGCCCGACGTCAGCGATCGCCGAGACCGGAAGCCGGCCCTCATCCTAGACTACAACTGCAACAAGGGCGGCGTGGACAACCTAGACAAGGTGGTCGGGACCTACAGCTGCAGACGGATGACCGCCCGCTGGCCCCTGGTCATCTTCCACAACATCCTCGACGTGTCCTCCTACAACGCCTTTGTCATATGGCGAGAGATCAACCCCGACTGGATGCCCGGGAAGCGGAACAAGAGGAGGGTGTTCCTGGAGCAGCTCGGAAAGGCGCTCGTGAAGCCCTTGATCCAAAGAAGGCAGCGTCTCCCCCGCACCGAAGCCGCGTCCGCACTTGTCAAAGTCATACGGGGCGAGCGTGTATCCGCCGAGGCTCGTCCGCAGGCCCGCGAGCGAGCCGCCGGCCCGGCCGCCGCCGCCGCCCCGGCCGCCCCGCTGGGGGCGAGTAAGAGGAAGAGGTGTCAGGTCTGCCCACCCAAGAAGGACGCCAAGACACACACAGCGTGCTGCAGGTGTAAGAAATACATCTGCAAAGGCTGTTCACACCCATACTGTCACACTTGTGCCCACTGGGCCTTTAGCCAAGACGGGACAGAGTGACCCCGGGGGGGGGGGGGGGGGACACTGTGTGCTAGGCATAATAGAAGGACAACGGGAGGGTTATGTAACAACAACCATACCCAAAAGGCACAATATCCACAACCAAGGGAAGGTAGTGCAGGAGGGGGGGCGTTTTTAGAATCAATACCCAAACTCACACGGGGCCCAAGGGCAGTACGGGGGGACAGCCTGTCACTTCGCACACAGGGCCCTTGGCCGTAATGTTGAATCTGTGAGTGTCCACCACAACCTCTCAGTTATCCAAAACTTTATGTTGTATCCTGTCTGTGGAATTTGGAGGCTGTGACAATAGATCCAGCTTTCAGTAGTGTAGCAAACCACGTATCAGTTATCCAAAACTTGATGTTCTAGCCAACGCACTAATACAGGGAAGTACTTATAAGTCAGTTTGGGTTGTTACAAGAGTTTACATTTATCAACACTGGGGAAGAGGTATCAGCTATAACAAGTAGGACTATTATGGGTAACCTGTTCATCTTCGTTGCAACAATCCACTTGTCTCTATGTATGCATCTGTACGAAAAGCACAGTGTAATCAGTGATGGACCTGTGCTTGAAGAAGAATACCTGGGTGTGGATGGGGGACTTGACCTTGACGGAGAATATCGTGGTATGGATGGGGGACCTGAGTTTGACGGGGAAAATGGGGTTATGAACGGAGGCCCTGAGTTTGTGAACGGAGGCCCTGAGTTTGACAGACCCGGATTACAAGGAAAATCTAGAGTGGCCCGCTCTATCCAAGGTGGTTCGGATGACCACTCTATGCCTGACCTCATTGGGGTAGAGAAAGGTTATTGCTACAGGAACATTTGTAGGCAATTTGACACCTGGAACGTTACTTACCGGGTGACATTGATGAAACCATACCAAGTGTATAAACTTGATGGTAAATGTCTGCCTATCACTCTAGTGCGCTACTACGGAAAAGGAAAGCCTGACGTCTCAGTGTTCTCTGTGGTGTTTAACTGGAAGACAACGTCTACTCAGTCTCTAATACCCAGTGGATCACAATACAAGGCAGGTGTACAGATCTTGGTGAATTGTGCATCTGGAAGAGACATGGATGGTCCCGGAACAGCCGTGGTAGATCGGCCTTACTACGCAGCCTGTCCTGTGGACTGTACCGGATACAACGTGAACACTGGTGCCAGACTACATTCCCTGGGTCTCAGTGTACTGAAGACTGAAGGTGTGAGGATGATGGACTTGTCATCGGTGTCACTGAATCTGACACTGCTCCGAGAAAGTATGGGGGAGATGTAATTATCCTAACAGTTGAAATGTTATATTGTATTCATTTGGTACTATGGTGATGTGGACCTCTTTTATCAATAAAGTACAGTTGGTAACACTTGACAGTTGCTTGTCTGAGCATACTTTATTTTTTACTTGCATTCAACAGCATTATAAACTATAACAAGGCTACCCAAGCCCTCACAGTGAGCAAGCCTGGAAGCCTTATAGGCTCCTGCGGCTTCTGTCAAGCTCTGTGTGATTGATGACGCTTTCCTTAGGCCCGCCCTATTATGACTCAGTCAGCAAGCATGGAAGCCTTATAGGCTCCTGTGGCTTCTGTTAAGCTCTGTGTGATTGATGACGCTTTCCTTAGGCCCGCCCTATCATGGCTCAGTCTGCAGAACTGTGGGTCTTTGACAATAGGGGCCAAAGCGATATATTAATGACCATACTGACGTCTCTCAGGAAGCAGAACAGAGTGTACAATGGCACATGGGAAATCAGAGTCTTTCTATACACTCAGATATTGTAATACAGCAAAGGAGAATGACAGTAGCGACGACTCGGACATTGACTTTGTTAGTGGCAGCACATGCAGAGAGCTGCAGTTCAACCCTGTTACAGTTGAAGATGCCCAGCTGCTGTGCACTAGGCTGAAGGTGCAGTGCAAGAAGAGGTCTCTCAGTCATACTGCGTCTGGTGTGTTAGGTGCTCCGTGTAAGAATGTGAAAATAAAAGGTGACGGAAATTGTTTCTTCAGAGCGGTCAGTGAAGCACTATGTGGTACAGAGGAGTACCATGAGCCAATTCGAAATGCGGTGGTGCAGCAGCTACAGAGCAAACAACATATGTATAGGACCATCCTGAGAGTGTGTTACCGTTCAGTGTCAGAGTACATTACGGAGTCCAACATGAATTGTTTAGGTAGTTGGGCGACCGAAGTGGAGATTCAAGCAGCTGCAGACATGTTGGGGGTAAGCATATATACATACTATACCAACCGTTGGATTGAATACAGATCTAATGGTTTAGAGGTGTCTAAGCAGGGCATATATTTGGAGAATAGTCGGAACCATTACGAGACAGTCGTTTGTGTCAAGAGGCCTCAGACTCAGTCTTGTTACGGTTACTGCCAGGGTTATGAGATTGGGAACAGCCATATACCACAAGCAGTTAGGTCCTCAGGCTCCAAATCATCTGATTCCGAAAGCAGTTCGGGAGCGGACATGGCAGGTGACTACGAGGATTGGATGTGTGATGATTATCAGGACAATTGTCAAGAGGACTATACCCATAACCGAGATACTCCCGGTGCTGACATGGAGGATACCAGAGACCAAGAGGCTGAAACCAGTCCCCGTTCAACCGATAGTCTTGTGGACTACGACATTTACGATTCCGAGGAGTCAGACTACGAGGTCCACACCCAAGACGTCGACAGTGAACAGCTCTACAGTGAACAGGTTGACGACGAAGAGGTGGTCTACTGTGAAGAGGTCTATGGTGAAGAGGTTGACACCGGCGCTGTCGTGGAATGTGAAGAAGTCGATGATGACGAGGTGGTGGACTGTGACGACGTGTACGATGAAGAGGTTTACGACGACGAGGTGGTGGACTGTGAAGACGTGTACGATGAAGAGGTTGACGATGGCGAGGTGGTGGACAGCAACGAAGACTACAGCGAAGAGGGTGGCGAGTTACAGGTTTACTGTGAAGATGGTCACGACTCGATTCCAGCTGTGGAAGATTCGAGAAAGCAACATTCGATGGAAAGCATGCTTAGTTGGTCTATACTGAACACATCATGGCATTCCTTCCTAGAATGGCTGGGGGAGCGCTGGTGGGGATCAGTCTCTAAAGAGCAGATTATCACATTCATGGATACATCTAACAGTCGCAAAGGGGACATTGTCGTCGCAGCACACTTCGGTGGCATGCAAGGAGGAGTGTGTTCGATTATGGTGAAGACACAGGATTCAGTCATGACCTTTACTGTTGTTATTAGTCGAGGCAGGTACATCTGTACCGATATGGTACAAGGTCTATTTTCAACTCCTATTGACATTATGAAAGTTCTGGTGCGTAAACTGGGAGAAGGACACTTGCTACGTAGACCCAGGTGGATGGCTCATGACCCCAAATACTTTGCTATGACACAAATTGTGGACGAGCTGCGTTATATTGTAAAGCTGATAAAAGGCTCATGGTGGGGAGCTGCATTCCTCAGTTTGGAAATGTCCCCACCACATGGTAAAGTGATAGAGCTTCTACGAATGAGGACAAACAAGCACACCAACCCAGCTGCCGCAATCCATTATATGAATGAGGACAGTTTGGGATACCTGTTTGATATTGTAACTGCCAAGGGAAAGAGATTCAAGGTGACGTTTGATAACTTGGGGTTTACGATTGGGACAGGTGTACACTTTCCATATATCACATCTATTCTTTCCCGCATCTGCTGCCTTGAAGATGCAACCTTTGTTGCCCGACCAAAGAACCACATCTTTGGGGATGAAGGCCTGGAACGTCACCCAGGTGTCACAGATGCCAGACACAATGTCTAGAGTAGGAAAGATATAGGTGGAGAGCATATGTAATCACTGTCATATCGCTTGGTAAATGTGCCATTACAAAGTGCTTGTGGTGTATTATTCAATGTCCATATCCTTCTGTGAATAAAGACAATAATATCCTGAGCAAGAATACCAGGTCACATTTATTTACAGAGTACATAACATTTACATACATCCATATCAAAAGTAGGACATAGTGGCAGCTCAAAAATGAATAAAATGGGTTCAGTGTAGTTAGATCTCAACACATTGCAACCTAGTCATCTCCATCATCATAATCTCCATCCGCATCAGCTCCATCCTCATCATCGGCCATATACTTGAGCGAAAGAGACATAACCACATTACCAACAAGTCATACACACAAGCAAAAGTGTCATCACAGTATACACTACCATATCTACCATTTCATCTTCTGCATTGTTCAACTGGGGAAGAGGAGGTAATGCTAGGTGAGGTTGAGGCCGGTTGACGACTTCTGGGGGCAACAGTGGAGGAGCTTGTTCCAAGACAGGGTTCCTAGGTCCCTCATCGTCAGACGATAGTATGTAATCACTCTCCTGAATGTGTATTAAAGACATGGGAAATGTATCACTTATACATGGTATACTTTACAACAGTGAATGAAAGGACATCAAACCGAGTACCTACAGAACGGGTCAGGATTATGGTAGATACCTGTGGAATAGAGACGAGTGTTAGAATCAGTACAAGTTAAATGCCTGTGATGAGTATGGTCTATGAAAGAGGTGTCTATAGAGTATGATATAACATGCGTCTCTCCTACCAGGCTCAGCTCGCTATTGTCAGTTTCTATACCACTCTCCTCTGACATGATTAGAGGTCGGAAATGCACAATTGCCTGAGGTAAGGAGATATAGGTCCATGATTAGCTGTTAAATGCGACAGTTGCAGTAGGTGTCACAGTTAAACACCTTTTCATGAGTGGGTTAAGTTACGGGTTAGGTGTGGTTGTACAGAGGTGAAAGCTGTTCGTAAGGCTGCATGTGATCATAATCATGATGAGCAACTAGCCACGTCTCTAGCAACAACAGTTAGAAAACATAAGGCCCTTTCCTGGGGTTGGTGAGAGTGTGCGGCTTTGGGGTATGGTTCCACTTTTCCTACTATTTACAATGGCTGAATCACAAGAACTATGATACCAATTACATACACATAGCAAAATAGGTAAGTGGTTGGAAGATGGCCTATATGGGGAGAAGACAATTCGACTCACTCCGTGTCGCTAAGCAAAGGAAATATGGCAACTGGCCTCTATTGAACAGATCCTGGCTTCCACTGGTAGAATGGCTGGGTGAGAGGTGGTGGGGCTCCGTCTCTAAAGAGCAGCTAATGTCATCCCTAAATAGACCCGAAGTTACTGTAGGAGCTATTGCCATCACGGCCTACTTTGGTGACATGCAGGGAGGAGTGTGTTCCTGTATGGTGAAGAGCACTGACAATACTCTCATCCCATTTGATATACACGTCACCCAAGGCTATTACAAATGCACTGAGTTCCTAGACTGGGACAGAGGTGACCCTGTTCAGCTAATAACCGATGTGCTTAAAGCAGTCCCAAGCGGTTACTTGATGGCTAGACCAAGAGACATACCTGATGAACAGAACAATTGGTCTGGCAAATGTGTAGTGGAAGGGATGCGTGAAATGATACAGCTACTAGAGGGTGCATGGTGGGGACATTCGACGGGCAGTTCCCCAATGTCATCAAATCACATTGAAGTTATACAGGACCTAAAAAAGATGGAAGATGAATACCCCAAGCCAGCTGCAGCGATCTGTTACATGGATGAAGAGGAATATGGATACCTCTTCGAAATTGTAACAGCAAAAGGACAACCATACAAGGTCACGTTTGATAAGTCTGGGTTTGTGCTTGATACAGATATACACTTTAACTCAATGACAAGTTTGCTGGACCATATGACAACGGTTGTAAAGGTTTCCTTTGTACCAAGACCCCTTTCTACAACACAGGACCTGTGCATGAGCAAGATGGATGTAACAGGAGGGAGAAGGAGGGGACCAGTGGAGACAAGTGGAGGCCTACCCAGTCTCAAACGTTCCATACAGACTAGCCCGTATGACCAGAGGTATAGGCCATGACCATTGTATTACTGTACATCTCAATTAATATTTGTGACAGTATATGTGTCAATGTAATATACATTACATATCATTGTTTTGACATGCAATCAATAAAGTGTATCACCAGTCATGTCAGAGCCTTGTTCTTTTTATTCACATACATTACAAAGAGCAGTACCGTTGCAACTACACATGTTTCACAAAGTCATTATAGCTGGGCTATCCACCCGGTACTGCTTCATCCAACCGTGTCTGTGCTATCCACACAAGCTTACTTTCTCCATCCCTGTCTGTTTATCTTCCCGTCACCTGGGCACTCATCCAACCTTGTCTATGCTGTCCACACAGCCTCATCCAACCCTGTCTATGCTGTACACACAGGCTTACTTTCTCCAGCCCTGTCTGTTTATCTTCCCTTCACCTAGGCAACGGCTCTATTTGTTTATCCAGCTCTGGGCACTCGTCCAACTGTTTCTGTGCTGTCCACACAGGCTTACTTTCTCCATCCCTGTCTGTTTATCTTTCCATCACCTGGGCACTCATCCAACCTTGTCTGTGATGTCCACACAGGCTCATCCAACCTTGTCTGTGCTGTCCACACATGCTCATCCAACCTTGTCTGTGCTGTCCACACAAGCTTACTTTCTCCATCCCTGTCTGTTTATCTTCCCGTCACCTGGGCACTCATCCAACCTTGTCTATGCTGTCCACACAGCCTCATCCAACCCTGTCTATGCTGTACACACAGGCTTACTTTCTCCAGCCCTGTCTGTTTATCTTCCCTTCACCTAGGCAACGGCTCTATTTGTTTATCCAGCTCTGGGCACTCGTCCAACTGTTTCTGTGCTGTCCAACTCTCTGTGTTTACCCAACCGAGCATTACAGGGAGGCAGTTAAATAGCAAGGTCTGTTCTTAGGATCTGTTAACAGTTTGCCTCTCTCAGCACTGGGGAAGAAATATCAAGTGTGCATTCGAAATGACTGGGATGGAAGTGACCTATGGAAACTGGCCTCTATTGGACAGATCATGGCTTTCATTTGTAGAGTCACTGGGTGACCACTGGTGGGGTTCCGTATCTGAGGAACAAATGATATCTTTCCTCAATAGACCCGAGGTGAAGGTGGGAGCTTTTGCCATAGCGGACTACCGTGGAGCGGAGCCCGGAGGAGTGTGTTCATGTATGATGAAGACAGGGGATTGTGACATTATCTCATTCGCCATATATGTCACTGGAGGCCGTTACAAATGCACCGACTTCCTAGAGTGGGAATACAGTCAACCAGCAAAAATTATAGAAGAGATGATTGCAAATTACCCAGGAGGGTACCTGATGGCTAGACCTAGAGCCATACCTGGTGGTCAAAGCAAGGGGACTTGCATACGTGTAGTGGAAGAGATGCATACTATGATACAGTTACTAAAGAGTGCATGGTGGGGACTGTCTCTTGGGCAGTCGCCAAATGGTAGGTCCCCAGGGTCAAGTGAGCACACTGCCTTGTTAAACAGTCTAAAGAGTATGCAAAGTGAAAACTTCAACCCTGCTGCTGCAGTATGTTACATGGATGAACATCGCTCTGGATACCTCTTTGACATTGTAACAGGGAAAGGAAAGGTATACAAAATCATGTTCCATGGGTCTGGCTTTCGATGTGGGACCAATCTACACTTCTACACCATAGGAGAGTTGATTGACTACATGAGAGGGGCTAGGAATGTAACTTTTGTGCCACGACCTTCCCCCTAATGTGAGGGGAGACAATGAAAAGGATGGAGTAGGATCGAAGGACACAAGAGGGTTCGATATTCTCAGCACAAGGCTATGGATATGAATAGTGAACTCTTTTCATAACATACTCTGTAAGATATTATACAATGTTACAGCTAGAGTGTACTTTTTCTTGAAATGAATAAACCAAATCAATGGTGTCTTTTGCCTTTATTCAATATATTTGTGAAACATTACTGTATAACATAGTCCTCCTGCACATATCACGCAATTGTTGTTAACCCATACATGTTGCCCCATAGTAAAAGTTATACCAATCCCTTAAAGACATATGGTTATTCAACATAAACTTCAACTGGGTTCTCCTGATCAACACCTCGGTGCTTAACTGTGTGACAGTAGAAAGACTGTCAATGTCTTCTTCCTCACATCCCTCTGCAAGCCTCAGCCCATGGATGAGTTTGGTGTATATGTCCCAGAGTGTTGTTCCATAGAGTATGGTGATTGAGAGATGCCCAGTGATTTCACCTATGTTTTCAGAGGGGCTCTGGATCAAGACTTTGATGTGAGGCCTATTTTCGTCTACAATGGCAATGTTGTCCGCGTACTCGCTCATGGTCTGGTACAGTGCGGAGACGTATTTCATCACAGCATATGGGATGACAATACCCCCACCATACATGTGTCTAGGAGGGAAAGATGTACAGTCGAGGTCTTGGAAGGCTCGCGGGGTTGCCATTGCCATCTCCTGAGTGACTCTGTGGAGAATTCCAAGGTCGTCGAGGGAGACAGATCGCCAAAGAGCTAGGACATTTCTGAGAGCATCATAGTCCTTGTCAGTGCCGAGTTGATGGGAAGGTACGCACACGTAGCTGTCTGCACACTGGGGGAAAGAAAAGGATGCTATTCCACTGGGTCCCCTGGTAATGCTGACAAAGCCTTTCGCCGAACACAGGCCGCATATGAATTGAAACTCCCCTCGGGGAGAAGCGACCAGAACGTCTAAAGCTCCTTTCGCTCTGTCCGAGGCCCAGAGACTTTTTGACATCATGAAGGCTAAGACATTGATGAGAGCCTGCCTGTTGTCGTCATCATAGACAGATAGGGTTCGATTGAAAGGCACTGTGTCCGTGCCAGCTATCTTGATACAGGAGCCACCGTTAATGTCAACGTTCCATTGGGATGAAAGTTTAGATGGATCATTAGTCAGGATCCTTGTCTTGTTGTCATTGAGGACAGTGAACTTGACTGGTATTTTGTCCAAGGTGCCTTGCTTGTATGCGGTAACTGTCATGTTGTCAATGATGAACAGAGTGCTGCAGTCTCCAAAGGGTATGAGCCCTTGCAAGTCAATCTTGAACATGGTAGGCTGATGTGCTTCACTGACCTTGTTCATTGTATGGGTGAACACATACTCCTTCTGACTGAAAGACATCTTTACCCGTGCTTGGGATGCTAAAGGTATACTATCACCGGTCTGTACTCAATGCATGTATACGAAATGGTATATACAGTGCTTTTCGTCTCGATCACGAGAGCCACCGTCTTTCATTGACACACCGTCCTATCCTTCTCTTCTTGTCTTCACCGTAGACACGCTGGATAAGCCTGTGACCGGGGATATTGTTGGTGAACAGGTCCTTGTAGAAGTTTTTACAACCGGTGCAATGATACGTAACCACCCTGCAGTCAGAGGGAGGACGTCTCCTCTTTCCGAGCGTGGCCCGGACAGGGGTGATCCATTTTTTCTCCTTAAAGGTCTCGATCCAGGTTCTCATGACTTTTGCGTCGGCGCAACAGTACGGCATGATGCAAAGAACAGATTCTGGGTACATAACGGGCCCAGAGCTGAACGCGTCAGGGGTCTGTATCTGCAACATGAGTACAGTCTGATACAGAAGGCCTGCCAGGTCAACTAGAGTCCTCTCGCACAGCTCGCTTCTCACTATGGAAAGCCTACCAGTAGTAGAGTAGGTGATCCCAGCGTCTTGCAACATGACAATCGGCAACGAAAGCAAGATGGAGGCGTCAGAGCAAGAGTCGTTGTCGACAAGGGACAGTATGCCTTCCGATATGGCTTCCGTGAGCCTTTTCCCGAGCGAGGCGCTTAGGTTCCTGTAGACATCACGGGGCTGTAGGGACATGTCCTTGGTGATCACATTGCTGCAGACCTCGAGTTTCTCACCGGGCAGACGCGCCACAGTTTCCCTGTTGATCCTTAGGTGCTCCAACTCACTACTACCGCAGACGGGTATCATGTGTTCAGGGCAGTTGTTCATTACCGCGTTGAAAGCCGTGGTTGCCCTCTTCAACCTCTGTCTGACTGAGGAGATTGAGGTGAGCAAGTGCTCTTTGCAATCATCCAGGCTGTGGGAGCCAAGGGCAGAACTGTACATGTAGCGGGGTAAGCAGTAGTCTATAATGCAGTGAGCTAAAAGCTTTCCAGAGCGGTTCACCAAGATAGAGTCAGCATAGTGAGCTATCAGCACCCTGGAGTTGGCGAAACATTTGTTGAAAGGCTGGTAGGGGTGTGAAATGATCTCTGTGTAAGACGAGGAATCGATTGGCGTTAGGGTTCTGGGGGCCGGGGTGTGATGCTCCTCCGTGTTGTCATCTCTAACGGGTTTGGACCCGTGTTCATTATCACCTTCAGACACCACGCTTGTGTCGGAACGCTTGGCCTCGCATATGAGCGATCCACCGAACATGGCCGTGATACACCCTGTGTTAGCCTGGAGGTTCAAGGGGTATCTGTAGAAGGCTGCTTCGCAAGGGTTACACTTGTGATACTCGGGGCATTCGACTGGCTTGACAGAGAGTCCTGTAATGTGCTGTAGCCACGTCTTCACAGTTTCTAGGTAGGTCGTTTTAACACTGGAGTTGGCTACCTGCAAGCGATCCAGTGTTTGTTGACTAAAGTGCTTGTTCTTTGATGATTTGATGAGACTGCTCCAAGGAAAGAACCCTGCTGCCATCTTGGACGCGATGAGTTGCGATGCTTTGCACGCTAACAGGTCTCTGAGGATGGCTTCCTTGCGCGAGAACATGTGGTTCATGCAGTATTTCCAGTCCTTGTACAGCGTTCTCACTGTGATGGTGTCGCTCGACGCAGACTCGTAGCCCTGTACGGGAACCAGTGTCGTAGAGACCGCAGAGAACCCAGAGTCCAGCTTCAACGTTATAACATCGTCCACTCGGTAAGAGGTGAGGAAGGAGCTAGCTCGATGTAAGTCTAACCACTGCCCGTGATCGTCCAGGATCGGTTCCCTCTCCAGGTATAAGATTACATCTCCAGCCTTGAGCTGGTGCCAGGGAGAGGTTGAAAAGCAGGACAACACGTCAGTCTCCAGTTTGACACAGTCTCCCCTCATGACGCAGGATATGAAGGTGTCCGTCACGGCAGAATCACAAGGGGAGCGCATACTTTTGAAGGCCGACAGCCCCCTGACCTTTACGGAGATCGAAGACAGATCACCCTTGTCGTCTAGGTTGTGACTGAGAGCCACGTAGGTCTTCTTAGCTACGTGACAGTAGACCGAGCAACTGTTTTCATACTCCAGCTTGACTCTCCTGTCTTTAACGAAGGGCCCTGTGACATCCGCAACTTCTTCGGACCCAGGGACTCTTGCCACAAAGACGGGATATCCTTCCTTGGTGAATGTTCCTTTCGGGTCTCTGGCTACATTTCGGTGTGTGTTACCTCTGCCTATCACGTACATCCTCTCGAGAGTGTCCTCAACCAAGGCAGTGTGCACGTAGTCCAGAAAGGCAGGCACCTGGGAGCCAGCCCTCTTAAACATGTCACCCACAGCCTTCCGGCCATCACAGGCAAAGCTCTCGAGGAGTTTGATGTCAGTGTCCCCGGACCGGGGCGTATCTGTTCTGTGCACGACTACATCAGACACGTCCCTTTCGGGGATGTCCCGGGGACCGTATCCGACTGAGACCATGACACTGTCAGTGTCTCCGTAGACAACAGGGCAGCTGTGCTGGTAGAACGTAGACACACAGTTGTTTACAACGGCAATCTGTTGCCTGCCGTGGCCAGATATGAGAGGCCCGCAGGGACGAGGAGCCGTTCCGTAGAAGGAGTTGGCTAGGACTTTACACTCTCCCTCCTGTAGCTTGTAGTAGACCCGCTCGGCCTCGCTGATGTCAGGGTTCTTGAGTTTCCTCTTGAACTCAGCTCGCTGGTTGAGATAGTACTCTACCGAGGAAGAGAATATGCCCGGAGCACGGATGAAGCAGCCTTGGGTTTGGTCGTACTTGAGAATGAGCGATGCGTACTGAAACCCCTCAGCCTCCCAGTTGTAACACACCCAACCCGATAGATCGTGGGGAAAGTCAACGGGAGGCCAGGGGATGGTGGTCTCAGGTGAGATGTTGAGAGCGCACATGATCGAGGGGTACATACTGGAGAAGTCAAAGGACAGCTCCAGACCCATGCCGGGCCCCGAGTAGTGTAGGCCAGTGAGTGGGTCACACACAGATCCTCCCTTCCACATGTCACTGTCACCATTGTCTGAGGCGAGATTAGGATCCCATCGCAGTCGGCTGTTCAGTTCCATGCCCAGGGGTCCCGCTTTCACTCTGAGGGTATCGAGTGTAAACTTGAGCTGGGGGATCTGAACCGAGTGAATGCTCTGCACAAAGCCGCAAAAGTTATCCCCTCTCCCGTGTACCACCACGTCTATATTGAGAGTGGCCCTACATCGATGAAACAGAGTTGATACTGGGTTGAGAACTTTAGCCAGCCTGGCGCACAGCTGTGAGTCGACCAAGTTGTAGACGAGCACGGCAAATAGACTCCTACCTCCGAGTCTGATCATCTCGTCCATGCTAGAGTAACCCACGTCCGCTAGCTTGCAAAGCTTTCTGGTGTCCTTTGGAACCTTTCTGTGTAGCTTCCTGACCTTGGAGATGACAAAGGGTGCCACGTCGTTCAACTTCATGCTGGTACACGCAAACTTTATATCTCTGGTCCCCGCCATCCTGTACAGATCTATGATGTTCATACCGCAGCTGTTCATCTTGAAGTGGCCCAGCTTGGCCTTGTCTTTGTTGAACGTTTGGATGTGCACAGATATCAGTTGGAGCTTGTACTCGGTCAAGGTTCCGTTGAGCAACACAGAGCCTACGCTCTTCAGCATCTCCTTGTACATATCAAGGTAACGTACGTTTTCAAACTGGAAGAACGGTACCATGTCATGGGCCAGGGCCTTGGTGACAAAGAGGCCGTACCAGGCTCGCAATAGCGAGGCTCCTCGTTCCTGGGTAACGGCGTCTCGGAACTTGGTGTAATTCGATTGAGTGTAAAAATGCACACGCTGCTCGATCACTCTCACATCGAATTCGGCGTTGAACACGTACAGCAGTTCTATGCCGTACTTGTACAGCAGTTGGATCATCTTCTCCAGGACTGCGAGTTCTCCGGAGCACGGGTAAAACATAATCCTTCTGACATCGTCTATACCGGCACCCCTGGCTAGTTCGTGGTCAGCCTCTGGTTGGTGGTTGTGTGTTACCTTACATTTGTTATAGACAACTATCAGCTTCTTCCTGTGGTGGTCAGGTGAAGTCTTGGGTATGTGGGAGTTGAGGATCACGAGAGAGATGCAGGTTATCTCGTGCTGCTGACCTGGCATGTCAGGAGATAGAGTAGGGATAGAGACGTGCTTACTATGTTTTGGCAATTGTGACCTGCCAGTGTCTAGCATGTGAACCAGCTTAGTCCTGTACTCTGTCATGCCCTCGACCGTACGCTCAGTGCAGTAGGGGAACCTGTAGGCGAATGAGTCGCATCTTAGGGACATGTCTCGGTATGATTTGTCAAACACGGTCTCAATGTCCAGACACGCTGCCTTGTAGAAATAGGCCACGTGTTTACTGTCAAAGAGCTTAGTCTCAGCCTCAGACAGGTCGTGATCATAGATGAGTTCGGATACTGAGAGCACCTGGTTCAGCTTGTTTGCAGACATGAAATAGACCCTACCGAACATGACATTGGAGCACAAGGCAGGCGTGTTACCGTCTCGAGCAATGTAGTAGCCCTTGTCGGGGCAAAAGTCTCCGAAAGTGAGTGCTCCCCTTACAGATTCTACATACCTTTTGGCCAAGGATATACATTTAAGCGGGAAAACGAGAGCATTTACTTTCCGCTTAATGTCATCATGGAGAACGTGGACGTTCACTGGCTCAGCAGCAAAGTGTTTAGACCAATTTCTACCAACCAGCTCCCAGGTCTCTTCCTCGCCATCCTGATCGCGACCCAAGTCTAGGTCATAACCCACAACAGGAGCTATACCAGTAACTTTGAAGTGTACCGTAGTGTAGATTTTGATATCTCGAGCCTGCACCACCAACCCTCT
>NC_074686.1:16882455-16887467 GCF_029448725.1 Salvelinus fontinalis
CATATTTGAGGTATAAATCAGTTTTACATTGCAGCTACCGTCAAAAATAGCACCGAAGCAGCCAGAGTAATTATAGAGACCAACGTGGAATACCTAAATACTCATCATAAAACATTTCTGAAAAATGCATCGTGTACAGCAAATGAAAGACAAGCATCTTGTGAATCCAGCCAATATTTCAGATTTTTTAAGTGTTTTACAGCGAAAACACAATATAGCATTATATTAGCTTACTACAATAGCCTACCACACAACCGCATTCATTCATCAAGGCACGTTAGCGATAGCAATAGGCACGTTAGCGTTAGCGAATAAACCAGCAAAAGATAGTAATTTTCACTAACCTTCATAAACCTTCCTCAGATGACAGTCCTATAACATCAGGTTATACATACACTTATGTTTTGTTCAAAAATGTGCATATTTAGAGCTGAAATCAGTGGTTATCCATTATGCTAACGTAGCTTCTTTTTCCCAGAATGTGCGGATATTTTTATTAGACTCTCACCTATTCTGACCAAATAGCTATTCATAAACATTACAAAAAAATACATGTTGTATAGGAAATGATAGATACACTAGTTCTTAATGCAATCGCAGTGTTAGAATTCTAAAAATATCTTCATTACGACATAAGGCTTATGTTATAGCGAGAGAGTGGCCAAAACCTGGGCGCAAAACTACTAGTACACAGTTCGACAGATATATGAAATAGCATCACAAAATGGGTCCTCTTTTGGTGATCTTCCATCAGAATTTTGGACAAGGGGTCCTTTGTCCAGAACAGTCGTTGTTTGGATTTAGAACATCGTTTTTCCCTCTTGAATTAGCAAGCACACTGGCCAAGTGGCGCGAAGCTTTCCATCGTCAACACACACAGACAAGGCAACACGCCTAACGTCCCGAAAAATGTTCAATAATCTAATAAAACTATATTGAAAAAACACCGTTTACGATGATATTGTGACTTGTATCAAATACAATCAAAGCCGGAGATAGTAGTCGCCTATAACGACAGCTTTTCAGAAGGCAATTCCAGGTCCATCTTTGCGCTTTCCAGAAAACAGGAAATGGATGACTCGTCGTGCCAAGAGGATTAATTCCACCTCAGACCAAGATAAACACTTAATTTCTTCTCTCACTTCCTCTTGACATCTAGGGGAAGGTGTATGACGTGCAAGTATACTCATACGTATCATGCCCATTTATAGGCAGGCCCTTGAACGGAGCATCATTTTCAGACTTTCCACTTCCTGGTCAGAAAGTGTGCTTCCAAATGAGTTCTGTTTTACTCACAGACAAAATTCAAACGGTTTTAGAAACTAGAGAGTGTTTTCTATCCAATAGTAATAACAATATGCATATTGTACGAGCAAGAATTGAGTACGAGGCCGTTTAAATTGGGCACGTTTTTCCCCCAAAGTGAAAACAGCGCCCTCTGTCCTCATCTAGAACTATGAGGACACTTGTAGAAAACGTTAATCTGAAGTGCTGAGATTCCCGCAGAAGAACGTTGTTTCTTAACGTTCTCTGAACAATTTGAGAACATTACTTTAAATAGAACCACAAGAAAACCTGTGTAAAATGTTTAGGGAAGGCTTTATGCAAAATAATCATAGGACAACCATGCTCTCGCCAAGCTCTAAGAAACATATGGTTCTCAGAACGTGTGCTAGCTGGGAAAGGTGAGCTCCGGGAACAGATGGCCTTGCTGAACACAACTGAGGTGACATCAGATGTTGGCACTGAAGACAGACGGCAGCGCTGACCTCAACTGACCTGGAGATAGTTTATTATATGCCTGCAGACCTGAAAGTATAAGCTAATATTATGTGACCTGTCAGAGCCCCTGAAGAAAAGAAGAGGAAGGAGATGAGGAAAGGAAGCTACCTAATAGAATGATTGGGACACAGCCATTCAGACATGGTATTGCTAATCTGACAACTGACAATGTCCTGATATGGATGCCGTACATTTAAATTGGGTATTAGAACACAGACCATACTGTACATAGCTAGTGTTATTCAACTCAAGTCAAGTAATCTGAACTAAGATCAGAATTGGGCTTTTTCGAGCCTGAACACAGCTGTGAACTGAATTGAGCCTAGATCAGTGTATTATTATCAGTGGAAAGTGAGGAGGACTCCATTCCATAACGAACCCAGCCAAGTGGAACAAGACATGGGAGGGGGGCGAGGGTACTGTGTGTGTTTGTGTGTGTGCACATGCATGTGTACAGTGCGTGCAACGTCATAAGACGTGTTTGGCTGTTAAAAATCAAACGTGATCTTTAGCTAAGTAGACAGCTTTTAATTCTCTTTTTCCCTCTCGGTCAGATTTTAGGCCAACGGTGCGGCCATAGTGAAAAAAACAATAGCAACATGCTCTTCAAAGTGGTATCAAGCTATTCCCAACTCAAGGGGCACTTATCTAGGCTCAGTACACTATGTAAACTAACAGGCTCCATGTCTTAATACCCCATTACACTGATCTAGGATCAGTACATCTCATAGCTCTGTGTGTGTCTGCGAGGAAGTGTGTTCATCTGAGTGTGTGTTTATAAGCGTGTGCATGGCGTGTGTGTGTGCACATGGTATGTGCATGGTGTATGTGTATGTGTTTGTCTGCGCAAAAGTGTATTCATATGTGTGTGTATATGTTTGTGAGCACAAGAATGGAGTGTGTGTTGGCCTGCTAGTTGGTGGGGTGGAGCCCATCCCATATCTCCTCACAGACCCTCTTTCCTTCAGTGGACCGGCTTTTCAACAGTGATCTATTGGGCGATGCTGACAGTAGATTTTCGCTGGCAGCAATAAATGTAGGCTGATTCAAAGAATAATTACAGTATGCAAATGAATAGGATTTCTGGGCCGTCCTTTTACGGATGGGCCCTCGCCGCCATTCATCAGGGAAAAGGTGGATTTATAGAAAGGGAGGGATGGGTGAAGGAAGAGGAAGAAAGAGACAGAAAGAGAGAGAGAGAGAGAGAGAGAGAGAGAGAGAGAGAGAGAGAGAGAGAGAGAGAGAGAGAGAGAGAGAGAGAGAGAGAGAGAGAGAGAGAGAGAGAGAGAGAGAGAGAGAGGAGAGAGAGAGAGAGAGGAGAGAGAGAGAGAGAGAGAGAGAGAGAGAGAGGAGAGAGAGAGAGAGAGAGAGAGGAGAGAGAGAGAGAGAGAGAGAGAGAGATATGGGAGACGGGAGGAACACACACACACCTCCCCTTGTTGTGCCAGTTTACAAGGCAGTCTTGTACCGTGCTTTCTTCCATGTCCATTCCCAGAATAGAGTTGGCTGACAGTATGGCACACTCCCCCAACACCTCTCTGTGTTTGCTGTCCTCTGGCCTTGGGTTAAAAGGCTTAGTGCACTGATGTTGGTGTCAGAGATTAGAACAATAGTGTTCCATCAGATCCTTATAAAGACTGAAAAATTCAAACTTTCTGGCCTTTATGGATAAGCAGGTGCCTGGCCCCTACCCACTGGGCACACACGGGTTGAATCAACATTGTATTTCCATGAAATTACGTTGAACCAAATTGGAATAGACGTCCAAAATGGTACATCCCACCTGCTCATTTTAAACTGTGGAGGTCTTTGCAGGGTGTGAGGGGTCATCCAGCTCACTGTACACCGAGTGTACAAAACATTAAGGACACCTGTCTTGACATAGACTGACCAGGTGAATCCAGGTGAAAGTTATGATCGCTTATTGATGTCACTTGTTAACCACTAAGCTCGATGTCCACGCCCTGCGGAAATGTAATTAGCATAATACAAAAATCCCCATACAAATCTTTCAGTTTTTTTTTACATTGGATGTGTCTCAATCCACTGCATCCGCCTATGTCGCACTTCCGCATCTGCGGTGGAAGGTGACAGAGCGGGAGCAGTGTTTGTCAGACCATGAGACATCCTGAAAATCAGTCGTCTTACAAAATCGTCTGTAGCATCCGAACATGGAAAGACGAGACTCTCACGAACACAACAGTGTTTTGCTCTATGACCTCAACAAGCGTCTTGGGATTCGTCTGAAGTCGGTACAGCTGATCTACCGACGTCTGTCAGCAGCGTCCGATCAGTCTGGGCTAAACACTAATGTGACCCCTTTGGAAAGGTGAGACTCATGAACACGTACGTGCATGTCGGTTGTTTTGCTCTAGAGTCACAAGAATCGTCTGAAGGTCCCCCGGTACCAGTTAAAAAAATGTATGGAAGTATATATGGATAATGTTTAATGCCAAAAAGAAGGTTAAATAAATGTAATAAAATTTTAAAAATCCTGATCTTTCTTATATCTTTCAGATATAGGACAGACACTTCAGAACAAACTTCCTTTAGATTTTTGGGGGGGACTTATCTGTTGTTCCATGTAGTGAATCTGTTATTCAATGCGTTTGTATGGGGTAATAGCAGTTTTTTTACTAAATCATTTTTGCTTTTTTTTTTATACTTCAAGGAAACTTAAAAATCAAAATCAAATAGTTAAATGATCCTTGGTATGACCTTCTTAAAACAATTCCATATAGCTTAGTAGAATCCCCTTCCCCGGCTTAGACATGGCTGAGACTATTATGGGTTAAATCCACTTCAATCAGTGTAGATGAAGGGGAGGAGATGATTTTTAAACCTTGAGACAATTGAGACATGGATTGTGTATCTGTGCCATGCAGAGGATGAAAGGGCAAGACAAAATATTTAAGAGCCTATAAACAAGGTATGGTTATAGGTGCCAGGCGCACCAGTTTGAGTGTGTCAAGAACTGCAACGCTGCAGGGTTTTTCACAGTGATGGAAAAAGTATTCAATTGTCATACTTTAAGACAAAGATACCTTAATAGAAAATGACTCAAGTAAAAGTGAAAGTCACTTGTTAAATTACGAGCCTAGTTGGTTTAGCCACAGAAAAAGCCAGCAACCTTTCCGCTAGCGATGATTGGCTGAGATAATGAGTGGGCTGGACATGCCGAGAGATGAGTTAGGATTGGTCTGCCATGTAGCAGGCTTCTGTCTATTTGA